>NW_003303632.1:71324-77548 GCF_000142945.1 Phytophthora infestans T30-4
ACCAGAAGAGGGCGCACTAGTGGGGTACCACAATTTGCTGGCAAGAGCGCCGCGATTGAAAGGAAAGGCGCCTGTCGCAGCATTGTATGCAGAAGAGCTTGCTGCCGATGCTGCTTCTGCTGATGAGGATGGGAGTGACAGCGGAGATGAAGATTACGTGGAAACGGAAAAAGACCAACGAAATGACTACGCTGAGTTTGACATGGCGACATCGGCAGAGATAACAACACCGAAGAAGGCGGCGAAGAAGAAAAGACCGGCAAAAGCGACTTGGGTGGTGGTCAGGTAGGAGAGTATCTGACCCTTTAGGCTGAGGTTCAGAATTATTCGCCAGACGGAGTAGTAGAGACAAATTCAGCGTAAGCGGGTTTGAGTTTTTTATATCCCTACAAATGTGCTCTTTAGGACAAATAAAAATTGTGCTTAGCACCAAACGTTTTATCATGCAAATTTAATACCTTTTCTATCGATTTGGTGGTTAGCATTTTTATGTTCAATGGTTGCACTGAACTGTGGAGTGGTAATTATGAACGGGCGGGTTCACATTTACTTGACAAAGTCAGGTAAATGTGAACCAGCGGCTCAGAATTAATTGACAAAGTCAGGTAAATGTGAACCAGCGGTTCAGAATTAATTGACAAAGTCAGGTAAATGTGAACCAGCGGTTCAGAATTAATTGACAAAGTCAGGTAATTATGAGCGTTTCGCCCGTTTTGTGCAGGTTCCGTGCGGAAAGTGCAGACGTACGTAAAAGAGGTGAAATCTTACGTCCTTTCTTTAAGTGTTTGCTAGTGGTCAGAAAAGTGTATGCCAGCGGTCAGTTCGAGGCATAAGTATTTGGTCGTGTCAAATTATGTCTACCGCTCACCAAAAAGTGTTTATTTTTGGTTAGAAAAGCGTATGCTCTCGTACCAGACTCCTATTTGATGTGTCCGTGCCAATCCCGCAATGTCGCCAATGGGTGTGGCCGTGATATCTGCATTGAGCACCGCTGCGATCTTGGTACTTTTGCATCGTCGTGCTAGCTTACTGTACCTACGATTATGATGTATCCGTCTATATGATCCAGCACGTCACTAATTGGGCACAGGCCATACCGCAGCGATATAGGCAAGCTGACCACGTGTCTGCTAGTAGTAGTGATTTATACGCGTGCGGCGGGTACATCTTCTGTTAGCAATAGCCAACGCGATAAATTCGCGCGCGGCAGGTACACCGTGATTCGCGACACAACCGAGCTCTCATCTCGGTCATTATGGACAGGACACTAAAGTACAATACTGCGTTCAGACACATTGACTTGCCACGTCCATCTGTACGGTCTGCACTGTCACGCAGTGGTATTATCTATGCAAACAGCAGCTTATTCGTCGCACGTAGCTCCCACTCAATACTGTACTTTGAATTTGTGAGCGCCAATTAGTGAAATATACGCTATAAGCGCTGATGGTACATATATCATGGTTTAGCGTGTGCCCACGTGAGCGAGTGTACGTGCCATCTAATGTGACGCGTATGCGGATAGGAACCACCAATTTGCAGCGGTGCACAGTTGATTCCATGTCTAACTATTTTATGTAGCGCGGTACACTCTGTAGGTGCGTCAACACCATAGTCAGCTTACCGTATGTGCGGCCTCAAACCGTCGGTCAGTATACTAAATACAAAAATAGGTAGGAAAATGGGGGCCTAAAAGGGTATATTTACCAATTACTTGCTCTTTTGCTTCTTCTTTTGCTCGATGTACTTGGCGTTTCGGGCGGTCAGCTTTCGAGGGCGGCTGCGCCTCTTTTTCTTCTTGGGGTACCAGTCAGGACCCATCGCCTTCTTGACGTTCGCCAGGCTTTCCTGACGGCGCACTTCGGCCGAATCAGGTGGTGGGGGCTTTTTCTCCCAGAACTCAACCGCTTTTGGGCCGTTCTCGCAGGCAATACAGCGCCGCACGATGTCCCGCCCGCTGATTGTACGGAATGCGTAGACGTACTGCAGCTTCCCACAGCAGACACAGCCCGCCCGGGAATCCGTCGTAGACCGCTGCAGGCTCAGCAGAAGCGGGTCAATCTTCGCCTCGCATTGCTTGCACGTAGGGCCCACCATTTTGCAAACTGTGCGTATGTTAGCAAAATATTTTGTTTTAACCAATAACTTGCGTCCAAATATTAGCCAATAGCACGGTACTGTAAGGGTGGAATTTATTATTAAGCAAATTATTAAAATGTTTTATACTATTATTATTTTGCTTTGCTTTAATAATAATATTATCAGATTCACAATCAAATACATATTTTACATGCAATATAAATTGACTAAAACAATTTATATCGTGCGCATGCATTCGTTGGGTACGGTGCACGGGAGCAGATACCGCAATGACCGTGCAGCCGCGCGCCTTCATTGCACGGTGGCAGTGGTGAGTGCCAGGTGAAGTAAAATAGATAAATATTCGCAAAGTCCCTACAAAAAGCGCTGGTCGTGAAGCCTACTTTAATATTAAAAAATATTATCGTCTCTACTTTAGAAAGAGTGTGGAAAATAACATCGCCGAGCTCTTACAAATGCGGCCTGTGAAGCTTATATAAATAATATTAGTACTATTAATATCGCCTTTACTTTTTTGAAAAGTGTGTGGAAAATAACATCCCAGAGCTCTTACAAAATTCTGGTCTGTGAAGTCTACATTAATAATACTACCTCCGTTCGGAAAAAGATATCCATTTGTTTTTTTTTGCGCAGCGCTCCGCCTCGTTCATTTGAGCGTTTATTAATTTGTGAGAGGCAGCTAGCTTTATGACCGAGAGCTGACAGTGAGAAATTAAGCAAGGCACAGGCGTTCATGCTCCGCCGTGCAGCTACAGATACAAAAACGGATCTAAGACGGCAACTACATCGCCACATTCTGAAGGGGCGCTCAGTGGGCCTTCTGGAACTTCAGCGGTAGGCGGTGGGGGGCTGCTCGCTGCAAGAAGCAGCATGTACGCGTTAGCATTGGCGAGTGAGGTAGCGTCACAAGGCAGTGACGTAGGGAGAGTGCCAGCATGTACTTGCTTGTCCTTGTGCCGAAGGCGCGCCAACTCGTGCGTGGGTGTAAGTAGTGGGCGGGTCTGTCTGAGCGCACGCCGTATGTAGCCTTCCTTGATCAGCTGCTGAACCGGGTAGCAGCTCATGTTGGACGCGCGCTGAAGCAGACGCTGGCTTTCGCGCTCATTGACAGGAACTGCAGCGATTCTCTCGCACAGCTCAGCTCGAACCACCTTCTTCCTACCACATGCGCTCTTCCTTGACTTGACCACGGCTGCTACTCGATCTCCCATCGAATTGATTCCACGCCTCCAAATTCGCCCGACAACTTGGCGGCCCATACGGAAGTACGCTGCAACCCGAACGATCTCTCCATGTTTGAGCACTCCTCCCACGCTGCGAAGCAGTAAGGTCTCCCAGACGGCCTGGCGCTCACTGTCTGTGTTCTCCCCCAGGTGACAGCTTTCAAAATGAAAGCTGGGAGCGGGAGCCAGTCTGGTCGGGAAAGCGCGGGAGATTCGAAATCCAAAAAGTGATCGGCATAGAGGGGGTATTGTTTTGGGTAGGCTGTAATATAATTTGAAATAGTTATCTTTTTCAGAACGGAGGTAGTAATAAATATCTCTATTTGCAGAGCTCTTAGAAAATAAAGAGGTTACTGTGCCCGATTTGCAGTACATACGACAGGTTTTGCGTAGCTAAATGTCAATAATCAAGTATCTGCGCAGCTCGCCTGGCTGTTTGCAACCAATCGATGCGTTTCGTGCAAGGCAAAAATATTTACCTTACGTCCAATCGCGAGGGCGAGAGACGGTCTGATCGTGCGACAGATCCAGTCAGTGTCGCAGGTCGGCAGGTATTGCCGAATCAGGGCGCGAGTTAATTGTGTGACGCTTTTGGACATATTTGTAATTTTGGCATAGTTAGGTCGAGTCAGAAAGGTAGGCGCGGTCGGTAAGATGGGAGGAAACTGTATTAGAAAGGGCGATTGTACCCATGCGAAAAGGCAGGAAAAAGCAGCAAGAAAGGAAAACGACGGACAGACAGACGGACGGACAGGTTACAAGGTTAGGAGGCGGAAATTACAAGTGAAAAAAAGCTTACACGATACTTGTAAATATACGCAAGGTGGTACAGGAACACACTGGTCTTGAGCGACGGTATCGCGCACGCTTGTCCTTGGAAACCCTGGAGATACCGAAGCCGGCTTTCGGCACTTAAGCAGGTAGCACAAATATCTTTGTTGAAACACAACCGACCATTTCTTGAGGTCAGTGTAGTTTCAGGTACTCAGTACAGCCTCTGCTTCATGCCCTGTACAAAATGATGCACCGTGCGCTGAAATCTCTAGCGACGTGGCTTCAGTGAGACTCGTATGCCCCGTCATCGCCAGCTTCATCACGTTTTGAGTTTGTAGTTGTAATCGGGGTCGCGTTCGTATGTCATCGAAGCGTTGAAACCAAGCAACTTGACGTCGCACCCGCACGGGGGAGCTAGCCTTACTGTATTGTTAGCACAATTCATCTTGAGCGAGAAGCAACAGCTAGCCGTTGTGTGTCACGCCGTAGTGTATTTTCTGGTATGGCTTTAATAGCGCAAACAGCATTCGTTAGTCATCGCGATCACAGCATTCACTGCACTCGTTGTACGGGATCGGAATGGGGCAGTATGTACTCGTTGTACAGCACCCGACGCCAAACGCGTTGCACGTCGTGGACACCGTACTCGCTGTACCGGCTAGCTGTCACTGTTTTCTTTGTATCATCATACACGTTCTGTACGTAAACACCGTACTAGATGTACGGGACCGTGTTGCGGCTGTCATCGTACTCGATGTACGTACCAGACGCGAAGGAATACCCCCGCTTGTAGTCCTATACGCGTCGCACGAAACCGAATCGAATTGTAGTGGACACTAAGTAAGTGTTGTGAGCTCCGGATAGTTGTCGTCATCATATTTGTGGTACGCGCAGCATTGTTGTTATCATCGCACCGATTCGTGGTCAGCATCATACGTAGTGCATGGGGGTTGACACCGTACGCGGTGTACGAGATGAGATTGTTGAAATCGTACTCGACGCACATCACTGGACACCGCGCTGTATTCTTCACCGTACTTGTTGGACTGAGCCAGACACCGTGCTCATGGCACCGGCACCGGGTTGTAACAAATCGACATACTCGTTGCAAGTCACCGGAAATGTAATCGCTCACATAGGTGCTGCAGCACCGCATAGTAAGGGTGCACAGAGCTCGCAACCCGAAACGGAATCGTAGTTGGCACCCACACGTTGTTTGGGACCAGAATGTAGCAGTCATCGTAAAATGTGTACGAATCGGCACTGGGCTGCTCTTTTTGCTACGGGTGTATTACGGATACAATGTCGTCGCTGTTTCAGCTGCGCCTCCATTTATATCCATACTGTAGCTGACACCGAATTCGTTGCACCATACAGTAGTAGCTCGTAGTCATGACGGCGCGACTATAACGTAAGTGTGGCTTGTTCGTATTGCATCTTGTGGTACAGAACGACAGGTGTTGAGTCAGTACGAAGGATACATGAACCTGCTAGCTGCCGGGGCCTTTAAAGCACATTGCCGCAGCCAACGAAGGAATATGGGACGACTGGTGAGAATACGATGCAGAGAAACAGCGACGAAGGAAGGGTCGCGTGGCGATGAACGATGCGGAGGAGGGCGGCGAGAGTCCAGAGACGGGGCTCGAAGGTAAGACGCGAGAGGCTACTGATGTGCCTCGAAGAAGGTTAAAAATGACCGCATTGGAGTAGCTCTGATGGTTCATCGCGGCTTCTCTCTGCATCCGGGCCACATCACTCTCTTTCGAGGAATTATTGGCTCGCACTAGTCATTCCAGAACGCGCTAAGGACGCGGCAGCGACTCCTGCTCTCGGTTCTGCGATGTCTTCATAGTCGTCGTCAACGCGATTCGTCGTCAGCTCGGTCATCCGAGCGGTCAGCCCTGAGCACGCAGCCTCCAGCGCCTTTCTGGACGGTGTCTCGACATTAGCGCTCAGCTTACGGGGTGTATCCTTCAAGCCCTGGTCACGGGCACGAGAGACATCACTTTCATTGTTGAGTTTCAGCGTGAGCGAGTCGATCCAAGAAACGCAACAACTCGTCACCTCTTCTTAAGCAAAGGCCATCTCCACAACACGCTAGCGATTGACGGCGTCGAAATGCTTGGT
>NW_003303632.1:78542-79820 GCF_000142945.1 Phytophthora infestans T30-4
TTCAATTATCATGACTGAAGAGTGATTTTCTATTGAAAACATGGAGACGAATCTTCGCCGCATTTTCGGTAAACTCTCGAGGAAGAAAACCTCGATGCTGACTGATAAGAGACACCCGGTGACTGTCAACGTGGCAAGAAAGTTTACGGAGAAGAAAAGAAACCAAGGGCAATTATCTGAAGTGGCAGTGAGCGAGTGATACTACTGCTTTGAGGATGGCCTTTGGAAGAAGGCCTGTCTAGTGACGGTGGCTGACCGTAGCCCAAAAAGGCCTGGAGGAAAGCTGCTTCGTTAAACATACGGGTAGCTCCTGTCACCGAAACGAAACGAGCGATGACGATCAAGAAGGGGGTAAGTCGACTACCACGAGCGTGAAAGTGAACCAAGACGAAGAAAGGACCCCAGCTGAAACTGCCAACTTCGACCCCAATTTGAACAAGGCAATTGACGATGCCGACGAATTTGAGTACGAGGGGAGTGTCCTAGCGAGAAAAGGAAGCGGTATGAGTCGTTAAGACTACTGGCACTAGCAAATACATGTATAAAGGATCTTCATGTCCATCAAATGAATGTGTCAACGGCTTTCCTAAACGGATCGCTATTTGAGGATATTTACATGCAACAACCTCATGGCTTTAGGCATGGGGATGCGTCCAGTGTTGTCAAACGGAAGTAAATCCTATATGGACTCAAACAGGCCCCGCGCATCTGGTATGCACTCCTCAATAAGTTCCTGGTAAGCCTAGGGTTTTGTCGATGCAAAAAGAGTACTGTTTATACTGTCACAAGTGAGAGGTATAAGGAGTAACGCATTTAAAACGTGTCTGCGCCTACGTGGATGATATTACTATCGCATCTAAGTATGACATTGATGCAAAAGGTGAAGGACCAACTGGCTTCGAGATTTACTATGAAGGACCTAGATGATATCCATTATCTACTGAAGATGAATATTAAGAGGGATAGGGCAAACGTGTTTCTGAGTATATCCGAGCACAAGTATAATATGGACTTACTACAAAAGTTTGATATGACTGATGGTAACTCAGAACCAACACCACAGGTATCGAGTATAGTATGGAAATGTTTAGGCCAGAGGAAATCTCAGCACAACAACTCGATTGCAGAGGCTTAGTGGGGTCACTGATGTACCTTGTGCATGGTACATGTCCAGATATAGCAAATACTTTCAGAAAATTAAGTAAATTCCTGTCATGGTATAATAAGAGTTATTACAAGGCAGCCCAGAGATTAATAAAGTATCTGAAAGGGACGTCG
>NW_003303632.1:81111-82250 GCF_000142945.1 Phytophthora infestans T30-4
AGTAGCCCAAAAATACGAAAGGTCGTTTGGTTTTTTGCTGAATAAATCGCAACTAGATTTAGGATAAGGCGATTTATATGCGACCCACAAAAGGGATCATGAGGATGTGCTGGACATTTAGTGGGAGTGTTAGAATGCATTTTAATTGGTCAAAAATGTAGCTAATAGAAAAGGTTCAAACATTCTACTTGTTACCCCCCCCCCCGCACTTACGGTTTTTGCGAGTACCGGTTATGAAAAATATACGCCATGCTAAAGCTGTTTACAACATGTAAGAAAAGGGCGTATTAGATTTAGTAAATCCTACAATAAGTACGACCAACGTCTGTGTACTGCGGGAAGCTACCTAATAATTTTGACACATTATCTTTAGACATGTAGCTAAACAAAATCAACCGAAGGGCTACACGAACTCGACAGGGAGTATATGCAGCATGATTTTTGCACCTTCTATTAGGATAGAGCAAAACACGAACGGTTTTACCTGACTTTGTAAAGGTAAACATTGATTGCAACATGTAGAATAGATGCTATGCACTTCATTTGACCAAACACCGGCTACCATTCAAATGAATGTCCTACTTGGTGGTCCGCAGAATATCCTAAATCGCCGCAGTCTGGCGGCCTTGCATCACGCCTGGGCCTTTGTCACATTCCTCCCCCCCCCTCCTCTTCCTCCTCCTCCTCCTCCTGCTCATTCTTCTCTTCTTCCTTCTCGTCACGATCTAGCGAATGGCTTCGTTTTTTGCCGAGCGGGCGCATTTGGCAGCCTCTGCCAACGAGCGGAGGAGGGCGCTCCTAGCCGTTCTTCCACAAGTCATGCCAAATCTGGAAGCATGTGTACTTGTTGTTGGGGTAGTTTTTAGGGCGCACTTTATAGATGCACCCTGCACAGCACATACACATAAACATATCAATACAAATCGAGCAATCAATTACTAGTGTTGTGCTTACCGTTTCTCACCGTCACTGCATTGCTCACAGTAGAAGCGGGTAGCGCTCCTCTCCCTCACTTTTTTTCGAATAGAGCAAGCTTTGCATTGATGCTGGGGGCGCTTTCGAAAATTTTCGTGGACTTGTTTCCATTCTAAAAACTTGACGAGCACGTGCCCTTCCGTAGAGAAAGATGTGTCTCTTCG
>NW_003303632.1:93966-94832 GCF_000142945.1 Phytophthora infestans T30-4
TTCTGAGGGCGACCTCATGTTGTCGATTGATCTCACACCGCCACGCTAGTGCGTCAGACTGCTTGCCGAGCCCTTGTTTGAGTGATGACGACATTGCCCTCAACGTCGACTAAGCATCACAACCGTGAACGAGGTAGAACGGCGTTTCCTTCCTCGTAGTGTCTTGAGAAGTATTAATAGCAAATACTAGCTTCTCCGCGATTTCGTCCCAATCTTGCTGTAGAGGGTCTTCCGCGTACACCCGTACGGAACCCATCACCGACTTTACCGAGCGTTCCTGCTGTCCATTAGAATGTGGCCGATAGCTCAAAGTCGCTCGTGATCTTGACTGCATCATCTCTGCAAATGCTTGCTCATGAAGCGTGGGTCGCGGTCGTGCCTTATTAATGATGGGGCTCCGAATCGTCGGTACACACATTCTTCGAACACTTGGGCAACACTCAGTGCAGTCGTATCTGACATAGCCTTGGCAATAACGAATCCCGTGAACGAGCACTGAAATAGGAGCAACGCCGTGTTGCCCCTGCGAGATTTCGGTAGTGGGATCACAAAATCCATCGAGACGATCTGGAAAGGTCGTTCGGCTAGTACGTTGCCATGTGAGTATCCACAAAACTGTGGACGGCTTTTACTCGAGCTGCAATCTGGACAGGACTTCACGTGCTTCTCCACGTCTGCGTACAAGCCGATCCAATAATAATCGGGACTTGACGCGGTGGAACGTTCTCACCACACCTTGATGTCCCTCCTTCCAGCGAGTCGTGACAGTTTTGCAGGACCTCTTGAATCATCGTTGTTGGTACCACAAGCCGCAGCTTGGGCCTCCTCTTGCCCACCCGTGGTCGTACCGACGATTCAATCCAAGA
>NW_003303632.1:99672-102232 GCF_000142945.1 Phytophthora infestans T30-4
GCATTGTCCAGCACCGTGGAGCTGCTTGCAACTTGCATCGCTTGTTACAGTAGTGGGCGGAGTGACTCATGCCACCGCACACCGCGCATGGTCCGTACTGTGGGCGTCGGTTGTCGCGGTTGAAGTCACGTCGACCGCGTTGGTCCTGATTGAACCCACGGTCACTACTTCGGCGATCTTGATTAAAGCCATTCTCGCGATCAGGCACGTTTCCACGCGGTTGACGGTTGTCTGAACGTGCGTAGGTGCCTTCAGCAGCTGCACGACGTTCATTTTCGTTAGCAGCGGCGAGGTATCGGTCGTTTTCATCCAATGAGAAATCACCATCCGTATTATCGGGCTGAAAGTCGTTGTACTCGTCTTGGACATCGTTGTAAGCGTTCGGATCTTCGTTTGAATACTCGGTGCCTCCCTGAGCAGCTTCACGACCTTCTAATTCAGCTAGTAGGTCATCCACCGTGGCTTCAATGAGCGTCACTCTTGGTTTGTTTCGGTTGTCATCGCGACGGCGGTCATCACGCCGGTTGTTGCGGGCGAATCCAACGTCGCGTCGCGTATCACGACTCTTGGAGTATCGGTACTCACTGTCACGCTTGGCCATCCTCTCCTTGCCCTTGAGAACATCTTCGATGATCTCTTCGAGCTCGTTAATGTCGGCGACTCGAGCGTGGTAGAGACACTCCGCCAGCTTGTCATCATCGCATGTTGCCAGGAACTGCTGTACGTGTTCTTTCGCGTCGCGACCACTCTTCTCGAAGTGGAGACGGGCGGTCCGAGCATAGACATTCAGCCTGTTTATGTAGTCGCACAGATGTTCATTACGTTCCCGCTTGGGGGAGTAGTAACGCGGCAGTGCCGTCTGCGTGAACTGTGAGCAGTAGTAGCGGATGAACGCGTTGCTCAGCAGCTTTCACTTGCGCTTCGTCTTCTTCGGAAGTTGACGTAACCAATGAATGGCTCCGTCCCGGAGACTTAGCTCAAATGGAATGCACCATTTATCGGCATCTGTGTGGGTTCCAGTCATTTCATAGACGAACCCACGGAGCCACTGCATACAGTTCTCGCTCTTGTTGCGAGAGCCTGAGAACGGGCGTGATGCGATCCAGCGGTCAGTGCGAGGCCATTTCAATCCTCGGTGTTGGGTCCACGTCGTTCAGCGTCGCTAGCTCATTCATCTGACGCATCAACTCGAGTTGAGGATCTTCCTCGTCGAATGTACGCACCAAAATGTCATCGTCACTGGACGAACCATCGCTGTCGACTTGACGACGTCCGGCACCACCTTTGGGAGCTCGCACACCGCCTCGGCGACCGAACGAACCCTCGTTACTTGCGTAAATACGTTGCATACGGCTCTCCGAACGTGGCGTAACCATGTGCGAGTCTTGAAAGTACGGTGAAGCTTCGGTAGTGCCAAAGGCACCACGCTCAGCTCCACGCTTGGTCGGAGGAGTACGAACGAGTCGTTGGGGCGTCGGCGGCAATGGAATCTTGGACGGATCTTCATCTTGAATCATCGGTCGACTCACAGGTTGCTTTCCGACATTGATGCCAACGGCGCCAAACGCCTTCCGAAGCTTCTTCTTCCATTTCTGGAGAGCCGCTCCGGCTTCATGTGAACTCCAATCCTGGAGCGACATCGTCGATGGGTACGTCTCGTCCTCGAACCCCAGCGACAACAGTAGCGAAACTGAATCCTCGGCAACTTGGCTAGTCGAAACCGAGTTGACTGGGTATTGAAGTTCCTGCGCAAGCGAGAGGCCAGTCGGCTTTTTTTTTCTTGGGGGATGGGGCTGAACAGCTGCATCCACTCATCATTCTGCATCAGCGCTTGTACGCGGTCGAAACGCGCTTGGCGGCTGGTGTATCACCGTTGATAGGTGGGCGAGGTGCCTTCAGCAGTGCTGAAATGCTTTGCACTTGCCACCGAAGTTTTAGAACCCTTGGTCCCATCGTCATAATCATCGTAGGCTGGTTCTGGTCCCGCAACATCATCGAGCTCGTCGGCGAGGTTCCTCGAAAGGGACCTGGTCGCCCCGCTCAGCCCCGATGATAGCGTGGCCGTCTCCGGCGTCGCTGCGCCTGGCTCTGGAGCCGGCGTCTTGTCTTCGTAATCTTCATAATCGTGGGCGTCAGGACCGATGTCCGCTTCGTCGTCCAAGCTCACTGAAAGCTCGGTGGCGGCTGCAAAGCGCGCAGCCGGGCCTTGAACTCTCGTTGCGAGCCCCGCCAGACTTGGCAGGCGTAACTGGTACCGTCGGTTGTCCTTTCGCCATATTTTTTGTCTTTTATTTGTTCTTCTTCTCTTGGTAGCTCGTAAACTGGAAGGCCATACAAACAGTTCACAATGGTCACAATCTGTTCCCGGGTCGCGGCTGTTGGAAATCCCACGTGAACTCTAGCTACAGATGTAGTAGGATGTTCCCACACAATACGTCTACTAGGATAGTAAACGATCGTTCGGGCGACCTGAGACCTCAGTCTGCCCTTGCACCGGGACAGCTGGACCTGTAACTACTTATATAGGCCACCAGTAAATTAGAACACGCTACTAGCACGA
>NW_003303632.1:102450-106604 GCF_000142945.1 Phytophthora infestans T30-4
ACCGACAGGCATAACACACTCAAACAAAGCCTTGACCTGACGCTTACCTTGAAAGCCGGACGTCGCTCTGTGTGCTTGAAGTGAAATTTCTGTTCTGTATTTAAGCTTACCCTTTCGGGTCTATTCCTAATAAGAAGTCCTAATCAAGTATACAAATATCAAGTGAACAATGATCCGGTTATGGATCTTCTTGTATGCCAAGCGTCGTCTGCACCGTCGCATGAGCATCTTTAACGGTCCGCGCCCCTGTCCCAGACGGTGAACGTGTCTTCCAAAGGTCGCTGAGTATTCCGCGAACTCATCCCAACCGCCACTGAGGGTTCGTACCGTAGATGGTCCGCTGAATGCGAATCCGGCCAGTCCATTATTAATAATAAGGACAGCCTGGATTCAGTGACATAGGGCCGTATCCGATACTTGTTGAAAACTCGGAGGTGACGCCGTCGAGTCCCTTGCACCTTGGCGTCTCCGTACATCACCTGACCGAGGGTTCGTCGCTTGAACAACTTGGGTGGTGTCACGTCTTTGTCGACGGGTGATAATCCGCAACTACGGCGAAATCTCTACACCACACAGTGCATCGCAACAAAGAAGAAATGATGCCAAATTACTTTAATAATTAAACTGGAAGTAACTCTTGAATCCTTACGGTTTTACAACGTTGTCAGCTGGTGACAGGGGCGCGCGCCTCTCGTTTTTTTCATGTCGAAAACCTGGATGGAGCACAGCGACGCCTTTTACATGCAAAGCACATCTGCATCAACACACTTGTATTACATGTAACCGAGCATGATTCGCATACAGTGTAGCAGTACTATTGGTTGCAGCTAGCTCTGAATACGTAGGAAAGGTGTTCCGCGACGAGAACTGTGCTCAACAGCTCTAAGGTAGGACACTTATCTGAAGCGTTTTGCTCACTGGAAGTCTCGCTGGTGCCGGTCACCGTAGATGCCGTGAGCATGAGCGTCGATTCGAGAGGCGGTGTCTGGCGCGTGCCTCGATCCAATCACGCCGCTATTACGCGTGCCCTTCAACGTCCACTTTTAAGTCTCAACGGGAACGAACAGCAAAACCAGGGAAGCCAAGCACAACCATGCATGCCGTGCCTCGTGACCCTGTAGCCTGAACCACCAGCTTTGCGGTGATTTTTAAGCTACATTTATCTTCACGTGGCAAGTGCTCCAGCTATAGCTTGCTATGTAGCTTTAAGCAGCTCTCATATACATGTAGGTACTCCAGCAAAAGGCTCAAGCTGTACTGCGACCTCGACAGTCGAGTTGACTAGCATAATGGTGCCTAACTGATTAGATTTGTAAAGAAGGGCAAATCTCATGATTTATCTTGAAACCACAAGTTCTTCAAAACAACATGTACAGCGGTATTGATCCCTACTCTTGGAATACCCTCCGACAGTAGTAAAATGTCGGCAAGCAATTGGCATTTTATCTGTGAAAAAATTAAAAGGAATACTTGGACACCCCATGATAGGAATTTGTTGATTACCGGTGCTATGACTTCTGTATGGAAAATTTCCATTGGAACGTTGCCCTGTCACACTTTCGGAAGAGTCCTCCCTCTCTGCGGAGATTAGAAGGTTAATCTTCACGTTCGGATACAGTGTGCACTGTGCAGGTCATCTTGCGTTACACATCTCGCGGTCACCAAGTTGTCGGATGCAATGCCAGCAGGTCCATTCATCTCCACACTCAACGTCGCCTTGGTTTAAAACTTCGGTGAAGCTCATTTCTCGATCTTCCAAGCGCAATGGAGGCTCCTGAGCAAGTCAAGAAGAATTCGTACGCAGAGGTCAAGTCACCCAATGTGAAGAATGCCATTTCGCTTGGTCAGCGCGAAAATGGTGCTCTGCGTGCCCCTCGTGGCTCCGTGTCTGTGTATTCGCTGGAGTTACCTCGCGTGTCTCGGTTCTAGTGCCCGTGTACTTCCATGCACAGGGTACGTGTCTCTTAGATCGCTCGCGTGAGTCCAAGGCTGCTAGTCGTATCTCTGGTGTGGGCATTAGTCCTGGCGAAATGCGCGTTGGGAGACTGGCGGATGCGTACGTGTATGGTGCACTGTCGATTTTATCAACTTCGCAGCTAGCATTATCCCAGGTATTCCCTGAGCTAAGTGACGACTTGGTGCGCCCAGATCTGGTCGAGGTTGGCACGGTATTTCCCAAGGAGCAGCAGTACAACGATGAAGGCGTGTATGCTGTGCGATTCTGGCGCAATAACCGCAGTCGCGTAGTTGTTGTTGACGGTGAACACACGGAGAAACTGGATGAGTGCCGACACTCGCCAACCAAAAGAGGGGTAAAAATTAAACGAGTATGCCCAAAAATAGTACTATTCGTCGCCAACGCTTAGAATTTGAGAGCCCGTTGTCGACGAAAAGTGGCTACATTATACAAATAGCCATCAGAGAAACTCGAGCTACTGGGGCAGCATGCGCCCAAGCTTTCCTCCATCAGGCTACGCAATTGTGTCTCTTCAGCTGGAGACTACAACGATTGACGCCTTACTAGCCGAAGCTAGAACACGCACATACACCCCTGTTTTTCGAGAAGTTGGAGGCGCTAGTGATGACCCATTTCGGAGTCAGTCACGCGCCGTACGCATGACCTCTACACTACGTGTAGCTGCCAAATCAATTCAAGAGGAAGCATTAGTCCGCGACGAAAGGTACGTACCTTGCGTATTTTCCTACATGCACTCTCGTCCTGGTGGAGCTGCTCAAGAGGTCCATCAAGATTACACGGCCGAAGTGGGGGCTTCTATCGAGAACAAGTTTCCTGGTACACTTCCTGCGAGTGTTATTGTGGCATTGGAAGAAAACACAAGACTACGCGTTTTCACGGGGTGCTTCGAATACCCGAGCGCTCGAAAAGAAGTGGTATTGAGCATACCTCGCGGTTATGCTATCGTCTTTCGTGGAGATCTATTTCATAGTGGGGTTGCATTCAGTACTTCAAACTACAGACTTCATTGTTACCTATTTTTCAGAGGTGAGAAATGGGTCCCTGATGTGGTTTTTAACACGTTTTTGTGTGCCAATTTTGGCGGGCACACTGACAGCGTTTCGGATCGTATTCGCCAGCATCGGTACTACTGCGAAAGCAATCCAGCCGCAGAAGAGCACCGTCTATTACGACGAGAGAGACAGAACCGCCGCGATGAACTACCTTGTGCCGAGTGTGATATGATTTTCTCAGTTGCAAGTACGTTGCGCTCTCATGTTGCTGCAATACACAGATAGATGATCATTAAAAATTAATATCATTTCGTTGGATGCATATTTGAAGCTGGCTATTTAACTTAACTATCATTTCATTGGATGCATATTTGAAGTTGACTTCAAGTTGACAAAAAACATTACTAAAAGTTGACATAAAACTTAACTTAAAGATCCAATGTAATAGTAGCGCAGGTAGAATTAAAGTGCGAAGTATACAGATGTAATATTGGACTATCATTTCATTGGATGCATATTTGAAGTTGACTTCAAGTTGACAAAAAACATTACTAAAAGCTGACATAAAACTTAGCTTAAAGATCCAATGTAATGGTAGAATTAAAGAGCTATGGCTTTCGTGGCAGTAGCAGCTTGCCCTGCGTTGTTTCTGCTACTTTCTGGTGCTCACTATCCAAAAAAAGCTTGTTCGCGAGAGCTTGGAAGGACGCGTACCTGCTGCTTCCTTCTCCGGTGTCTTGGACTGGCACCTTGGTTTTCTGACGCGACGATGTAGAGGTTTGCGGACGCTCTGACGTGGGCTGAAATTGTTGCTCGAGTTTGTTGAGCCGGTAATGCTGGTTGTTGAAAGTCTGCAACAACTGGTTGACGATGCCGTGCAGTCGATCAACGGATCCAAGAAGCTCGCGATTCTCCTGCAGGATGCTCTGCATCTGCATCAGTTGAGCTTGGTTGATTTCGACTTGGGTGGTGTCTGTGACGGGCACTTCTACTGACCGTACAGCAAGGTGAACCTGCTCTAGCTCGCTGAACTTATGAAAGAAGTAGCTCTGCAATCTGGAACTTTGGTCCACTTCTCGCTTGAGCTCTTGATTAAAGTGGGCGCGTGAATCCTTCAGCACCTGCTCGGCCTTGGCTCTGAAATCGAAGAGCTCGTTCTTGTGCACCTCTAAGCAGCCATCCAT
>NW_003303632.1:107270-112582 GCF_000142945.1 Phytophthora infestans T30-4
CTTGACACGTGCGAGGGAGCTACGCCACAGCGGGTTCGGACGAAATCGGGCCCGGTAGGTTCCTTGTTGTCGAGCAAAGCACCTCGACGCAGGCATGCCAGCTTCCAGGGAACATGTTGTTCCAGTTTAGAAACGTGATCCTCGAACGCAGCCTTGCCGTGACTGGTGCCAAATCCGTCGACGTACGCGTCTACATCCAGCGGCATCTTGTCCACTTGTGTCACCGAAAATTTTTGGAAAACGTAGGCCTTCGAGACAGCGGCCTTAACGAACGTGGGCATTGGGGGAACCTGATGACCTGCCGGGGGCGAGCTGGCTGTGATATGATCCATATCGGCAACTTTCTGCCACCCTGGAGAATGTTTCAGAAATGCTGCTTGCAGCGTGTCCCTAGCCAGAAGAACTTGGGAGGGCGAGATGCAAAGCAACTCCCTCCTTTCTTGGTCTTGGTCGTCGTAGAAGGGAAGTATCATTCCCAACTCCGTCGCCTTGAGACGAAACGTGGTCTCGACAGCCCTTGAGTCGTCGTGGTGCACGACCGCTCGACACTCAGGAGTTCCTCCGTACTTGCTGTAGAATTGGAGAATGGCGCGCACCAACCTAAATGGCATCACACAAGACTGCATCCAATGAGTAGCTAGGTCACATTGACCATCATTTTTTTTACTTGTTCTTTTGTATTGGGACGGGTGGTCATAATAATGGCCGCAACGTCCAGACGGTCGCTTGTATACTAGCCCATCTCTAAACTGCGATATCCCACGCGCTAGAACAAGTCCTAAACTGCGTTTGGCGATAGAAACAACATATCTAAACGGCATCAGCCAACTCGTAAAGCTGACTGAGGTACTGATCAAAACGTAATTGGTCATAATATCCTGGCCTCTACACCACCGAGCGGAGCGATTGATTGGGTTGAAAATCCACCGAGCGAGGCGACGTAGGTCACACTCTCGTTCGGCTCTAACGTGCACCAAGAGCGCCGCCTGTGAGGCCCCGCTTGACTTGTGTATTAATAATTCACCGCGGTTGACAGCAAGCACAGCAAAACATGCCGTTTTGCAGCAAATCCATTCAAGCCATTGTATGCCTTGCTGGTGGGACTCCGTCTCGTTTTATTTGCTGGTTACACTTGGTTTTATTAAACATCATTCTTTCTGGGCGTTGCTGATCAGCAAATGCGACAGCCTGGCTGTCACAGCCAATTTACCAGCTTGCTGTCTCGGTCCGGGAGTTTATTTGCTGATATTCTGTCATCGGTGGGTAAACTATTTTGATTTGCTGTCTTTAGGCTCGGTCTTATATCTGCCCACAATAGCGGGGTGGGATGCCTGCAATTTCGAGAATCCGCAGGACTTCCAACCCGGTGTTTTAGACAAGAAGGAATGATTTATGGTGTCCGCAATTTGCGGTCCGCGGTGGAGATGCCCTTAGCCTGAGATCATCACGCTTTTTGCCATTTAGCCCTTTTTGGAATATCACTTCAAAGAGGATTTTATTCAGTACATGTCCAGGTTCAGCTGATCACCCGATTTATCCGAAGGCGCTGGTCCGATACTGGTTTCATCCAGGTGAGCTTGCAAACTTTTTTATAGTCGTATCCCGCTTGCCTGTACGCTACATGCATTACTGGTACTGTACATGTAATACACACTCGTCAAAGGCACCAGTATCTTAATTCTAAGCTGGAACAAACTGCGTGTTTTGGGCAGTTCAGACAGAACCTGCATATTATTAATAGAATAGACAAGTCGATTAAAATGTATAGTGCTTCGCAGCTTCGAGTACTGCGCTGCTCGTGAAGACTGCTCCGTGCAGTGCATCGCAACAAAGAAGAAAATGGTGCCAAGTTACTTTAATAATTAAACTGGAAGTAACTCTTGAATCCTTACGGTTTTACAACGTTGTCAGCTGGTGACAGGGGCGCGTGCCTCTCGTTTTTTTCATGTCGAAAACCTGGATGGAGCACAGCGACGCCTTTTACATGCAAAGCACATCTGCATCAACACACTTGTATTACATGTAACCGAGCATGATTCGCATACAGTGTAGCAGTACTATTGGTTGCAGCTAGCTCTGAATACGTAGGAAAGGTGTTCCGCGACGAGAACTGTGCTCAACAGCTCTAAGGTAGGACACTTATCTGAAGCGTTTTGCTCACTGGAAGTCTCGCTGGTGCCGGTCACCGTAGATGCCGTGAGCATGAGCGTCGATTCGAGAGGCGGTGTCTGGCGCGTGCCTCGATCCAATCACGCCGCTATTACGCGTGCCCTTCAACGTCCACTTTTAAGTCTCAACGGGAACGAACAGCAAAACCAGGGAAGCCAAGCACAACCACGTGATGATGTGCATGCCGTGCCTCGTGACCCTGTAGCCTGAACCACCAGCATTGCGGTGATTTTTAAGCTACATTTATCTTCACGTGGCAAGTGCTCCAGCTATAGCTTGCTATGTAGCTTTAAGCAGCTCTCATATACATGTAGGTACTCCAGCAAAAGGCTCAAGCTGTACTGCGACCTCGACAGTCGAGTCGACTAGCATAATGGTGCCTAACTGACTAGATTTGTAAAGAAGGGCAAATCTCATGATTTATCTTGAAACCACAAGTTCTTCAAAACAACATGTACAGCGGTATTGATCCCTACTCTTGGAATACCCTCCGACAGTAGTAAAAATGTCGGCAAGCAATTGGCATTTTATCTGTGAAAAAATTAAAAGGAATACTTGGACACCCCATGATAGGAATTTGTTGATTACCGGTGCTATGACTTCTGTATGGAAAATTTTCATTGGAACGTTGCCCTGTCACACTTTCGGAAGAGTCCTCCCTCTCTGCGGAGATTAGAAGGTTAATCTTCACGTTCGGATACAGTGTGCACTGTGCAGGTCATCTTGCGTTACACATCTCGCGGTCACCAAGTTGTCGGATGCAATGCCAGCAGTCATCTCCACACTCAACGTCGCCTTGGTTTAAAACTTCAATGAAGCTCATTTCTCAATCTTCCAAGCGCAATGGAGGCTCCTGAGCAAGTCAAGAAGAATTCGTACGCAGAGGTCAAGTCACCCAATGTGGAGAATGCCATTTCGCTTGGTCAGCGCGAAAATGGTGCTTCTGCGTTGCCCTCGTGGCTCGTGTCTGTGTATTCGTGAGAAAACTTCGTATGGCTGCCATTCGGCTGGTGTCGGTATCGTGAACAGTACCATCAGTGGTGTTGTCTACGCGGCGCTGAATAACTATTTGCACATGTCTGCGACTCTGGTTGCAACGGCGGTTGCACTCATCCAGTTTCCTCGCAGTCTCCGTGTGTTCACCGGTATGCTAACGGACACAGTTCCGATCTTTGGTTACCGTCGTCGTCCGTACATCGTGATCGGATGGGGAATGACGTTCCTGTCGTGCTTCCTCATGGCGGTGTTACCTCTTGGTGATCCGTACTACGGCGATCAATCCATTGCTGACCTGGACACTGCTGAGCTCACCCCCGAGCAGCTCGCGACGATCGACACGGACGCTCCTAACCGCGGTATCAAGATGATTATCCTGATGATGTTCGCTAACTTCGGTACCGTCCTCGCGTACAGTGGCTTCAACGGCACTATGATCGAAATCTCGCAGCAGGAGCCCGCTCATCTCCGCGGTACCGCTATGGGTGACTGTGACGTTGTCTTCTACTGGTTTGCGGTTGTATCGGCCTTCTTCACGGGTCTGGGTCTCAACAGCGAAGACTATGGCGGCACCTTCTCGTGGTCTGTCGGCTTCAACGCGATCATGGGCGTTTGCGCCGCTACGTCACTCATTGTGCTGCCGTTCTGCTGGTGGTGTATCCAAGAAGAGCGCGTCACGTCCGGTCCGTCCAAGTCGGTCTACACGTTCCTCTATGAGCTGCTCCAACGTAAAACTATCTACCGATACATCGCCTTCCGCTTCTTCTACAATGTGATGGCCATGATTTCTGTGACTTCGGCCAGTGCGATCCAAAGCACGTGGGCTGGCGTTGAGCCCATTAATAACGGTATTGCAACCATGTTGGCTGCTTTCCTGACTATGCTCGGAACGTAATTGGTCAAGAAGTACGGTCTTGCCTGGAACTGGCGCTACATCATCATTTTCGCTCAGATTCTTGTCGTGAGTCTCGACATTATCCCGACGATGTTCACGATTTGGGATGTCGTTCGCAGCCAGTGGTTCTGGCTTGGTGTTCCCTTGCTCGAGAAGATCCCATTCGCCGCAACTGACTTTGTCGGTGCTCTGTTCATGCTCGAGGTTGACAGTGAAGACTTCGAAGCCACTCTATTTGGTTTGGCTGTGACCTCGCAGCGTGTTGGTATCCCGTTCGCGACGGTGATCACAAAATCTATCGACGGCTACTTCGACATTGAACGCGAGTACATTCAGCAGGATGACCACCACGTGCGCTCGCAGGTCACATACGCTTACCTGATCGCCTACGCTGTCAACCTCCTTGCAATCGTGTTCGTTGTGCTGCTCCCGCGCCAGAAGGAAGAGCTTCACCGTATGCAGCGTGACAATGCCACGAACAAGATCATGGGTATCGCTACCATCTGCGTTCTCATCTTCGCTCTGGCCTGGTCGCTCATGACCAACATCCTCAGTCTGTTCGACTCGACGAGCTGCCTGCGCATTGCTGGTGGTAGCGGATGCTAGATCCGTAAGTGTTCCTAACGTTGGCCATGGCGTTAGCGCGTTAGATATTGTCCAGTCCTAATAAAGCAATTATCCTTTTCCTCGCAGTTTTCCCATTGTTCTTCCCCAAGGCTCTGTCGAAGGCGGATCGATCGCACTGACAAACAACTTGTTTAGTTAACCCCTTAGTTCCCGGCCGAAAAGTCAGGGGTATATTTTGATCTTATGTTGGTCCAACATTGTTGGAGCTCCAACATAATTTAATATAGGAATTTGTATAGCCCCGAATTTCGTCCAGCTATGCAAATGGATAGTGCAGGGTTGCTAATGGATAAAAACGAGCACATCCAACATATTCCTGTTTCATGTTGGATTTTCTCAGTTGTACTGCTGCATAAGATGACTGATGCAACATTGCACACGTCAAGTAAAGAAGAAATAGCCAATAGAAGCAAATCAATGTAACCACTATTCATTTGATTGCACACGCAAACGGCGCACACTACGATTGCTCCCCCTCTGCAGCAGCGTCTTTGTTCGGGGCCTGGTCATCGGCATCGCCGGAATGCGTCAGCGTCGGACCCACCCGCTGCTACTTCACTCGCGCACGCCGCACTGCCGCTCGCATCACGTCGGCGGTGTCGCTTCTTGCCTGCACGCTCCGCTG
>NW_003303632.1:143706-146263 GCF_000142945.1 Phytophthora infestans T30-4
GGCAGGGGGAAATAAGAAAAAGGAAGTGGCAACGAGGTGGCGGGACTCCGTCCCCTTCAATAAGTATGTTGCTGACCGGGTCCACTACCTGGTCAATACTTTTGGGGAAGTTTACGTCGAGCGGAGATGATACTTCGCACTCATTGTGGGGTTTACGAGAAAAATTCGACTTTGAATTGGCAGCTGTGGGAGGCCAGGTATTATATAACTGTAAATATACACGATTGTGATCAGGATTAATCATGGTTGTCGAAATATATCTTAAATCCGTGTCCATATGGGGGGCGCCCTGCCTTCGGTGCAATATTTAAAACAAAAAGTGTTTTGGGGCCGTTTATTCCAAAGCGATGCGTTGGTTCTAAGCCCACGTCAATTTAAAATAATGTCTATTTGTAACCTGTAGCCCACATTTATCCTGATTCCCTAAAGTACCTTGTAGCCCACACGTAGCGTGTAGACAACGTGTATTCTAAGTGCATCCTTCATTGAGTACTAGACTCGGAGTTGTATGGTGCGACTGTTCGGGGGGGGGGGTTATTGTTAATATACTCCAAACGAATTCTGATTCTCGGATTTTTGGGTCGACCCCAAAAAGCTGTGATATTGGGAGGAGCACGAAATCGAGAGCTCTACATAGCCAGAAGTCCCAACGGGAAGATGGTAGTTTTCCCACGAGCGGTCGAAGAGCTGGAGGATGTGACCAAGATCGAGCGCAAGCGCTCTTGACACCAGCGATAACTTGTAGGCAGCAGCCGCGGCTCATAGATGACGGACAAGCTCAAATCAAACGAGGAGCCAGAGACCGTTGACCTATTGTTCAACAGATGTGCGGTACACAAGTGAAGTCGGTGCCAAGTTCTGTGAATTGTGGTGGTGGCGAGCCAGCAGGCTGTGATCACAAGAATATTGCGATGAAAGGTGAAGTGACAGCGCGAACGGAGCTGCAGTATGCGAGGAGGCGAGGCGATACCGAAGGCAGTGGCGTGCGAATGACACGCAACGACGAGGATGATGAGTGCTGTACAGAAAGAGGTTCAAGTAGTATAGCTACGTGACGGGGAAGTAGAAAGGAGTGCAACGAGCTGCGGACTCGACCCTCAGTGGTAAGTTGCTACTGGACACTAGCTGGTCAAGACTTATTGTGAGTTTGCGTCAAACGAGATGATCCTTAGCACCCATTTAGGGTTTTCCGGGAAAGTCGACTTTGAAGGTTGGTCATGTGAATTCGACTTAATAAATGGGCAGCTGTTGGAGGCCAGGATTATATAACTGTAAAGATACACGATTGTGATCAGGATTAATCATGGTTGTCGAAATATATCTTAAATCCGTGTCCATATGGGGGGGCGCCCTGCTTCGGTGCAATATTTAAAACAAAAAGTGTTTTGGGGCCGTTTATTCCAAAGCGATGCGTTGGTTCTAAGCCCACGTCAATTTAAAATAATGTCTATTTGTAACCTGTAGCCCACATTTATCGTGATTCCCTAAAGTACCTTGTAGCCCACACGTAGCGTGTAGACAACGTGTATTCTAAGTGCATCCTTCATTGAGTACTAGACTCGGAGTTGTATGGTGCGACTGTTCGGGGGGGGGGGGGTCATTGTTAATATACTTCCAACGAATTCTGATTCTCGGATTTTTGGGGCGACCCCAAAAAGCTGTGATATTGGGAGGAGCACGAAATCGAGAGCTCTACATAGCCAGGAGTCCCAACGGGAAGATGGGAGTTTTCCCACGAGCGGGCGAAGAGCTGGAGGATGTGACCAAGATCGAGCGCAAGCGCTTCTTGACACCAGCGATAACTTGTAGGCAGCAGCCGCGGCTCATAGATGACGGACAAGCTCAAATCAAACGAGGAGCCAGAGACCGTTGACCTATTGTTCAACAGATGTGCGGTACACAAGTGAAGTCGGTGCCAAGTTCTGTGAATTGTGGTGGTGGCGAGCCAGCAGGCTGTGATCGAAATTAATTTTTATTATCCAAAAATTTTTAATTCAGAATTTTCTGGTAATTTAGTTGATTTATGTCCTGTAGGTGCTTTAACGTCAAAACCTTATACATTTAAAGCACGTTCATGGGAATTAAAAAAAAAAGAAGGTGTTGATATTTTAGATAGTATAGGTTCAAATATTAAAATTGATATTTTTAATAATGAAATTGTACGTATTTTACCTAAAACTAACTTTAATATTAATAAAGAATGGATTTCAAATAAGACAAGATATTTTTTCGATAGTTTAAAGTATCAACGATTAAAATATCCATTATTAAAAGATGATGAAAATAATTTTCATAAAATTTCATGGTTAGAAGCTTTAAATATAATTAATAAAAAATTAATAACTACTGATAGTTCTAAAATTAAAGGTATTATTGGTGATTTAACTGATTTAGAATCACTTTTTTTATTAAAAAAAAATTTAAATAAATTAGGAATTTTAAATATAAATTATGAACGTTTTTTAAATAATCAAAATTTTAAAATTAATTCAGATTTAACTTCAAATTTTTTATTTAATAATACTTTAAAATCTATTGAAGAATCTGATCTTTGTGA
>NW_003303632.1:147286-148321 GCF_000142945.1 Phytophthora infestans T30-4
TATCGTGCTGTGGGACTTGGTGAGATCCGGTTCTCCCGAATATCGTGATCCAAAGATCAGTGATCTTCCGTTTATGGTATCCTTCGGCTTCATGCTTGGTTCGTCGACCGTGCTCCGTTGCTCTACTGCGGTGGTAGAGAATAATTACTTTTATTTCCCTCTACGTGCTCTTCAGTGGCTTCAAGCGTGTGTGCTCTTCCGTGGCGCCTGCTTCTTCGCATGTGGGGTGTCATTATTTAAGCCCTCATCCGCCATCTTCATTTCATGTCCTTCCGTGTTTTTCATGGCTGCGAGTTTGCCTCCGTGGCTCGTGCTTTGCATAAAATTTTGTGGTCTGCATTTGTTCAGTCCCCTTTATCGTCCGCGGCCTTCCGTGCGTTGTGCTGTTCATTGTATTCCATCGTATACATAGTCTGGCTCGGTGTTCCTCTGTGTTTCGTGCTCTTGCGTAACCACGTGCCTCCGCGCTAATTCAATCGCAAACGCGCTACATATCGTGTTGGAAATTGCGCACAATCTCTTTGGGTCACGCACTATGCGTGCAAATACAAAGGAGTACGATTCTTTTTTTCCGGTGGTGGAGTGATGTTGTGTGGGGTGGGATCACTAAGTCATTTCAAAAGGTTTAGATAATTAATATTAGTAATAAATTGTGCATCTTTTGGGTAACGCAAATAAAATACTAAAGTGTCTACAAATTAATATTGGTCATAAAAAAATTGTGCAAATTTTCAAGCGCTAATTTATAAATTTATGTGAAAGAGTAATACAAAAGATTGCAAGCAAAATATGAGAAAAAGAAATTTAGAATCTTGAAAGTAAAACTATTATTAAATTACTACGAAGCTTAAAACATCATCTTTTTTGCAGCAAGTACTATAAGGACTATTTAAGACGCAATATGAGTCACCGTAGAAAACTACAAAATCTACTAGAATAATTTAAAAGTATTCTGATAGTAGCTATTTTTTTTCAATCACGGCATATCGAAACCTGAAGTTGACCCCGCCTAGCAGTACCAGCTAGCCGGACTGT
>NW_003303632.1:150587-155063 GCF_000142945.1 Phytophthora infestans T30-4
AATCTGACATGGAGAAACGCTTTTTCAAGGCTGATTTCAGCTCACTTACGAGTGCTGGTGTAGTCGCAATGATCAGTAAGTCGTCGACGTACACTGCAATGTAACAGGTGATGTCAGCAACTGTGCGTCGAAATACGCATCGATCTTTAATGAGTTTCAGGAACCCGAGATTCTCTAGGAAGGCAGACAAGGTTTGGTACCATACACGAGGCGCTTGTTTAAGCCCATATAAGCTCTTAAGAAGTTTACACACTAGGTGCTCCTTGCCCGGGATTTTGAAACCTTCCGGTTGAGCCATGTAGATCTCCTCTTCCAAGTAGCCATTAAGATATGCTGTCTTAACATCCATTTGATGGACTTCAAAGTCGAGAAGAGCTGCAATAGTAAGAAGTAGTCTAAGTACCTCCATCCTGATGACAGGAGAGAATATCTCGGTGTAGTCGATGCCATATTCCTGAAGGAATCCTTTGATCACAAGACGCGCTTTAAAGCGGTCGATCTTGCCAGTGCCGGTATACTTTACTACAAAGATCCATCGGCTACTTAAAATCTTCCTTTCTTTAGGAGGGGATACCAACACCCAAGTGTGATTGTCCATGATGGACTTGTATTCCGATTTAGCTGCTTTACGCCACTGGTTAGCGTGGGAAGACTTCATTGCTCCCCGATACGTAGTGGGCTCAGACACATACCGAATAGCTAGTAATGTGTACAGTAAATGCTGACGTTGCTCCTGTTCGTGTATGTCTTCCTCAGAGTTGAGGGTAACGTCATTGGCTTCCTCAGAGCTATCAATGGCTTCCGCAGAGAGGCGGGGTCGCTTAGGAGTCGAATGATGCGGAGGATCAGAGTCCGTCTCTGTTCGAAAAGAATAATGTATGGCTGTTCGATCAACAGCCTCCCTCAGTGAGGGCAGTACACGTTGGTTCACTGTGCCTGGCGCTGTTGTCATTGCAGGGCCTGATGTGGGTGACGGTGTGATCACTGGTTCTGACACATGTTCAGGCTCCGGTGCTACTGTAGTAGCAGTTGCAGGTGGCAGAGGTACAGGTGCAAGTGTAGCGGTAGATTTCTGCCGATTCGTGGACTGTGTGGGCTCTGGAGTAGACGTCAGGCCTGTGAGAGAGGGAAATTCGTCCTCTTTAAAGACTACATCACGACTGTAGATAATTGCATGAGTATTGATGTCCATCAGACGGTAGCCTTTCTTATGGTCAGGCACACCAAGATACATACACAAACGGGCTCTAGCGTCGAGTTTGTCTCGGTATTGCTCCGTGATGTGGACATATCCGCTGCATCCGAATACTTTGATGTACTGCATGGATGGAATACGGTTGTGCCAAAGCTCATACGGGGTTCGTCCATCCGTCTTGGAGCTAGGAGTCATATTGATGAGAGTGGTCACATGACAGACACACTCGGCCCATAACTGCTTCGGTAGCTTGCCCGTCAAAGTAGAAAGGGGCTCGGGACACGCTCCCATAAATGGTACCGCATGGCGGCGTTCTGCAAACTCCCGTTTTGCTGAGGGTGTGTATGCATTTGGTAAACTGGGGCGTGAGTTTCCATACTTTTTAAAATATGATGCGGCCCAAGCTTCTCGTACTCTTTAGCGTTGTCTTGCTTGAAGCCGCTGAATCTCAAAGTTACCCTGGCTTGCATTGTCTCCAACACTGAACGCGTACTCTATGACAGATATATCTGTCTGAAATATTCAGGCTTTCTCTGAATTTTGTAACAACCTACAATCCTTGCGTTTTTAATAGGGCCTAAGAGGAAAACCTCGTTTGGGGGGAAAAAAATCTCTCTCTCCCCCATTGAACTACCCCCCCCCCCCCCCCCCACACCCCCCCGAACAAAATCCGATAAGGGGTTAAAACAAAAGTTGAGTGGACCACAGATATCTGAATGGACTTTTGACAAAGGTGATGTAGCACGTTTAACAGCTCTATTAGAGTAAAATGGGGAGCGGTGTGACTTCGCTAACGTGCAGGCAACACAAAAGAAATCTGTCTTTGGACCTAGAGGTATAGATCCATCGAGTCCATGTATGGCCTGACTCCTAGATAGGTCATTCAAGACACGAACGTTAGGGTGTCCAAGGCGTTTATGTAAGAGCAGAAAGGAACGTTGCTTACCTGAGGCAATAAGAGCCGCTGGAGGTGCCGCTGGTTTGGCTTGGAACTGATACAGATCCGTGTTGGTAGCCATGAGCGCTTTGATCTTGAAGCGCTGGTCAGTTTGCATAGCGCACTGTTTGCGGTCAAAGTTGAAGCGAAAGTCGTGCTTCACAGCTGCTGGAATTGAAAGCAAACTGAATTGGAGCTGGGGAGCATACAGGACGCCATGAAGGATAAGCTTCTGCATAGTGCCCTTGGAGTCAGTGACTTCCAGATCGACCCGTCCAATGCCTTCGATGGGGATTTGGTTATTACCACCAACCGTAATGGATCCACCACTGGAGGTGATGTCGGTAAACCACTGAGACTCATGGGTGACGTGTCGAGTGCAGCCAGAGTCGATTGTCCAGGTGGGATCGGGTTCTATCTTGGCTTGAGCAGTGAGGCTAAACGGGAGATTGACTGTGGTAACAACAGCGATGAAACCGGTGTCACGACGTCCTTGGCGAGCTACCTTGCGGCTGTTTCCAGAATCACTGTCGTCGTCATCGTCATTGTCTGACTCAAGCGGGCGGTCCTTGTAGCGATCTTGACCGCGTTGTTTGCCGCCATTTCCGTGCTTGTTCTTGCTACTACTGTTGTTGCCCTTGAAGTCGCGGTTGTTATTATTCTTGCCGTGTCGCCCATTGCCACCTTTGTTCGAGTTCTGGTACGGGTGATCGCGTTTCGAGTTACCCTTGAAGGCGAAGTTAGCAGGTAGCACTGTCCCAGCCTTCACTCGTCCATCTCGCAAATCCTTTTGAAGGCCTCGGCATTGGCGAATGTTGTGGCGTGGGCGATCACAGTAGGAACAGACATTGGCGCTGTCACGGCCTTGGGCTTGTGACACAGGAGGTCCGGTAGCCACTAGAGCTCTCTCACCCTTGGTTGCAGAGGACTCTGGTGTGCCCTTGGCCAAGGTGTAGCGCTCTTGAGCTTGAAGATCGCGAACCTTGCCTTCAATGCTCTGCTTGAGGTCTTCATACGGGATATACTTCCGCTGGCCCTTCCAGATGCGGAGATCGTCCTTCCACGACTTGGGCATCGAGTGGAACAGGTAGATAGACTTCTGTCCCTCGGTCATCACCGATTCGGTGGCTTCTGACGCGGCTTTCATCGCGTTCTCAAGCTTGAGAAAGAACTCAGTTAAGTCGGAGCCTTCCTCATACTTGAACTACATCAAGTAGTGTTGAATGAAGTACGGATCACCATGAAAGGCTGCTCCCTCGTACTTCTGGCAGATGTAGCTGACAATCTCGAAGGATGTCGTGAGATTCTTGACGAGCCGCACGTGCATGTTGTCCATCGTTTTCATCAAGAAGGCTTTGGTCTTGGCTTCTTGTCGACGGCGTTCGCGCTGGCTAAGAGGCTGGCCCTCTTCTTTCTTGGCGCGTTTGCGTGCACGGCGAGCCTCGCGATGGCTAAATGGTCGAACTACCGGGAGGTCCTTCCTCTTGATTGACGTATCGGAGCTGGCTCCAGAGTCTTCGTCCGAGTCCGAGGGCAGCTTGAGCTCGTCGTCGCTCTCGCCGTAATTCACAGCGTCGGAGTCGATTTCGACGTTCTTGGTAGTTTTGGCATGCGGTTCATCGTTGGCATCAGACATATCGCTGCCACTGTCTTCACTCTCGTCTTCCGACATACCGTCGTAGTCGGGCTGCTTCACGTAGCCGAGTAGGTGCTTGCCATCTAGTGCTGCGCACACATGGGTCTTCCAGACGTCGAAATTCTCGGCGCCGATGAGACGTGGGAAGTCGTCGCTTGAGGCTTGGCTTGGGCTCATAACCTATAACTCGTATGACAGGTCGAGAAGAAGTAGGGAGAGGAAGAAGAAGTTACTTGTAGGCGTCAAAATACGAAGTGAGTACTTTATTAGTATTAGGAAGCCACCAATAGCTGTACACCAGCCATTAGTGTCTGTATATTTTAAGCCAGTCATACCGACTTAGACAGGACCTCCTAAATCTCATTATAATATTTTGGAGTGACTAGGTCAAGGTAATCAAACTGTTTAGAGGCTACTTCAACAACTTTGCCATTCCAGCATTCGCACTGCGAGTCGTCGATAAGAAGATAAGCTTGCATCTACCATGACGCCGGGTTTCTCCTTGCGTTCACCTCTCTCCTTTCTCATTGGAGTGGTTTTGCTCGCAACAAGACCCATCGTTCACTCTCTCGACCAAGTCGAGGAAGTCAAGCTTGGCCCGGATGTCGGCAAGTCCACTGTGGAGCTCATCGAAGCGCGTGGATTCGTGGCGGAGACTCACAATGTCACTACAGCTGACGGTTATATTCGCACCTGCACCGCCTCCCA
>NW_003303632.1:155163-161069 GCF_000142945.1 Phytophthora infestans T30-4
GAGTCGCTTAGGCTAGCCGATCTGACTTTGCCCTGCAGTTTCTGCTAGGGAAGGAGGACGCTAAGTGACACGCCTGGTAGGAACTCAAGGATGGAGCCCAACATGTCGTCTCTACTTGCCGCTGCTACGAAGCAGGCTCCCTCGCATCGGTAGAGGCTATTTCGGTGGGCACAGAGCCCTTCCGATCTGCAAAGAGCGCTTCTTATGAGGGAGAAGAAGAAGCGGGCGCCGCAGACAGCACTGCAGCTTGCGCCAGTTCTCATCGCCACGCTGGAGGAGGGGGGGAGGGGCTTCTCGAGCACACGTGGCCACCACTCCATCGAAGAAGTCACTAAGCTGGGGTATTTAGTGATGATGTCATTTGTCACACAGAAACCACAAAATCTACACATTATGACACCGACTACGTGTCCAGTGACACAAATGCTGAAAGTGAAAGCGACTGAGATGTACTGGCGTATCTCTAACAAATTTGTTGTTAAGCATGGATTATTATTGATAAACTCATGTGTCTAGATAATTCGGTACTTGACCAGGGAAACCTCAACGAGGGAAAACCTTGTGCGAGCAAAAAAGAATAAACCCCAGTGGGAAAAAATTCTAAAAAGAACGCAGAATATAGACACGCTTCATGCGCTTGTATTATCAGGGTATTTCTAAACTGAGTGGCCGGATCCTGCTTTCAGACATTTCATCCTGAGCTTGGCCCTTAGTTCTCTAAACTGGTGCTTATCTAAAGCTTTAGTGAAGATGTCAGCTATCATCTCTTTCGTATTGCAGTAGGTGACGTTGAATTCATGCCGCTCTACTTTTTCTTGCACGAAACAGTATCGTACGTGTATATGTTTTGATCGTCCGTGAAGTTCGGGGTTGTAGCAGATTTGGATGCAGCTCTGATTCTCCTCGTATATTGTTTTAGCCTGCGTTGTAGCAAAGCCAAGTTCGTTGAGGAGAAGTTTGAGGAATATCATCTCTTGCATGCAGTGACACAGGGCGATATATTCTGCCTCTGTTATAGAGAGAACTACAGTACGATGCTTACGCGAAAGCCATGAGATAGGACCGTTAGCTAGCATTGTCACGTATCCTCCAATGGAGCGTCTCGAGTCGGGGCAGTTGGCGTAGTCAGAGTCACTGTAGGCAATTAGTTGATCGGCAAGGTTTTCCGATGTAATATCGGTCGAGCCTCCCAGAAGAAGACCGTATTCTTTCGTTCCAGATAGGTACTTTAGACCACGAATGACTGCTTTCCAGTGATCCATACCTGGATTCGCTAGAAATTGGCTGACCTCTCGCATGTAGAATGCCAAATCGGGTCGAGTGCCTACCATTAAATACATGACACTACCTACAGCTTGTCGATACGGAATCGATTTCATCGCATCTTTCTCTTTCTCACTGCTGGGCTGGCTGCTTACGGAAAGTTTAGCGTTCCGTTCTGCTGGTGTTGCAATAGGGTACGGAATGTAGTCGCTGAAGCGGTCAATGACCTTCGTAGCGTACTTGTGCTGGTGGATAAACATCGTTCGGTTTTTACGGTCACGTTGAATTGACCAGCCGAGTAAGTACTTCACCTCCCCTAAGTCTGACATGGAGAAACGCTTTTTCAAGGCTGATTTCAGCTCACTGACGAGTGCTGGTGTAGGCGCAATGATCAGTAAGTCGTCGACGTACACTGCAATGTAACATGTGATGTCAGCAACTGTGCGTCGAAATACGCATCGATCTTTAATGAGTTTCAGGAACCCGAGATTCTCTAGGAAGGCAGACAAGGTTTGGTACCATACACGAGGCGCTTGTTTAAGCCCATATAAGCTCTTAAGAAGTTTACACACTAGGTGCTCCTTGCCCGGGATTTTGAAACCTTCCGGTTAAGCCATGTAGATCTCCTCTTCCAAGTAGCCATTAAGGAATGCTGTCTTGACATCCATTTGATGGACTTCAAAGTCGAGAAGAGCTGCAATAGTAAGAAGTAGTCTAAGTACCTCCATCCTGATGACAGGAGAGAATATCTCGTTGTAGTTGATGCCATATTCCTGAAGGATCCTTTGATCACAAGACGCGCTTTAAAGCGGTCGATCTCGCCAGTGCCGGTATACTTTACTACAAAGATCCATCGGCTACTTAAAATCTTTCTTCCTTTAGGAGGGGATACCAACACCCAAGTGTGATTGTCCATGATGGACTTGTATTCCGATTTAGCTGCTTTACGCCACTGGTTAGCGTGGGAAGACTTCATTGCTCCCCGATACGTAGTGGGCTCAGACACATACCGAATAGCTAGTAATGTGTACAGTAAATGCTGACGTTGCTCCTGTTCGTGTATGTCTTCCTCAGAGTTGAGGGTTACGTCATTGGCTTCCTCAGAGCTATCAATGGCTTCCGCAGAGAGGCGGGGTCGCTTAGGAGTCGAATGATGCGGAGGACCAGAGTCCGTCTCTGTTCGAAAAGAATAATGTATGGCTGTTCGATCAACAGCCTTCCTCAGTGAGGGCAGTACACGCTGGTTCACTGTGCCTTGCGCTGTTGTCATTGCAGGGCCTGATGTGGGTGACGGTGTGATCACTGGTTCTGACACATGTTCAGGCTCCGGTGCTACTGTAGTAGCAGTTGCAAGTGTGCACAAGAGTAACGCGTGCAAGTGTAGCCGGTATATTTTCTGCCGAAATCCTGGAACTGTTGTTGGTCTCTGGAGATAGACCGCTCAGCCTCGTAAGAGAGGGAAATTTCGTTCTCTTTAAAGACTCACACTCACGCACTGTAGATATTGCATGAGTATGATGTCCATCAGACGGTAGCCTTTCTTATGGTCAGGCACACCAAGATACATACACAAACGGGCTCTAGCGTCGAGTTTGTCTCGGTATTGCTCCGTGATGTGGACATATCCGCTGCATCCGAATACTTTGATGTACTGCATGGATGGAATACGGTTGTGCCAAAGCTCATACGGGGTTCGCCCATCCGTCTTGGAGCTAGGAGTCATATTGATGAGAGTGGTCACATGACAGACACACTCGGCCCATAACTGCTTCGGTAGCTTGCCGTCAAGTAGAAGGGCTCGGACACGCTCCATAATGGTACGCATGCGGCGTTCTGCAACTCCGTTTTGCTGAGGTGTGTATGCATTGGTAAACTGGGCGTGAGTTCCATACTTTTTAAATATGATGCGGCCAAGCTTCTCGTACTCTTTAGCGTTGTCTGCTTGAAGCCGCTGAATCTCAAAGTTACCCTGGTTTGCATTGTCTTCAACACTGAACGCGTACGCTATGACAGATATATCTTGTCTGAAAATATTCAGGGCTTTCTTCCTGAAGTCTTCGTAACAGCCATACAACTCGCTACGGTTCTTAATTGCATAAGTGAACATGAATCGAGAAAAGTCATCGATGAAGATCAAGAAGTAGCGACAACCAGTAAGGCTAGGCACAGGTAGTGGACCACAGATATCTGAATGGACGTTTGACAAAGGTGATGTAGCACGTTTAACAACTCTATTAAAGTAAAATGGGGAGCGGTGTGACTTCGCTAACGTGCAGGCAACACAAAAGAAATCTGTCTTTGGACCTAGAGGTATAGATCCATCGAGTCCATGTATGGCCTGACTCCTAGATAGGTCATTCAAGACACGAACGTTAGGGTGTCCAAGGCGTTTATGTAAGAGCAGAAAGGAACGTTGCTTACTTGAGGCAATAAGAGCCGCTGGAGGTGCCGCTGGTTTGGCTTGGAACTGATACAGATCCGTGTTGGTAGCCATGAGCGCTTTGATCTTGAAGCGCTGGTCAGTTTGCATAGCGCACTGTTTGCGGTCAAAGTTGAAGCGAAAGTCGTGCTTCACAGCTGCTGGAATTGAAAGCAAACTGAATTAAGGCTGCGGAGCATACAGGACGCCATGAAGGATAAGCTTCTGCATAGTGCCCTTGGAGTCAGTGACTTCCAGATCGACCCGTCCAATGCCTTCGATGGGGATTTGGTTATTACCACCAACCGTAATGGATCCACCACTGGAGGTGATGTCGGTAAACCACTGAGACTCATGGGTGACGTGTCGAGTGCAGCCAGAGTCGATTGTCCAGGTGGGATCGGGTTCTATCTTGGCTTGAGCAGTGAGGCTAAACGGGAGATTGACTGTGGTAGCAACAGCGATGAGACCGGTGTCACGACGTCCTTGGCGAGTTACCTTGCGGTTGTTTCCAGAATCACTGTCGTCGTCATCGTCATTGTCTGACTCAAGCGGGCGGTCCTTGTAGCGATCTTGACCGCGTTGTTTGCCGCCATTTCCGTGCTTGTTCTTGCTACTACTGTTGTTGCCCTTGAAGTCGCGGTTGTTATTATTCTTGCCGTGTCGCCCATTGCCACCTTTGTTCGAGTTCTGGTACGGGTGATCGCGTTTCGAGTTACCCTTGAAGGCGAAGTTAGCAGGTAGCACTGTCCCAGCCTTCACTCGTCCATCTCGCAAATCCTTTTGAAGGCCTCGGCATTGGCGAATGTTGTGGCGTGGGCGATCACAGTAGGAACAGACATTGGCGCTGTCACGGCCTTGAGCTTGTGACACAGGAGGTCCGGTAGCCACTAGAGCTCTCTCACCCTTGGTTGCAGAGGACTCTGGTGTGCCCTTGGCCAAGGTGTAGCGCTCTTGAGCTTGAAGATCGCGAACCTTGCCTTCAATGCTCTGCTTGAGGTCTTCATACGGGATATACTTCCGCTGGCCCTTCCAGATGCGGAGATCGTCCTTCCACGACTTGGGCATCGAGTGGAACAGATAGATAGACTTCTGTCCCTCGGTCATCACCGATTCGGTGGCTTCTGACGCGGCTTTCATCGCGTTCTCAAGCTTGAGAAAGAACTCAGTTAAGTCGGAGCCTTCCTCATACTTGATCTCCATCAAGTAGTGTTGAATGAAGTACGGATCACCATGAAAGGCTGCTCCCTCGTACTTCTGGCAGATGTAGCTGAAAATCTCGAAGGATGTCGTGCGATTCTTGACGAGCCGCACGTGCATGTTGTCCATCGTTTTCATCAAGAAGGCTTTGGTCTTGGCTTCTTGTCGACGGCGTTCGCGCTGGCTAAGAGGCTGGCTCTTCTCTTTCTTGGCGCGTTTGCGTGCACGGCGAGCCTCGCGATGGCTAAATGGTCGAACTACCGGGAGGTCCTTCCTCTTGATTGACGTATCGGAGCGGGCTCCAGAGTCTTCGTCCGAGTCCGAGGGCGGCTTGAGCTCGTCGTCGCTCTCGTCGTAGTCCACAGCGTCGGAGTCGATTTCGACGTTCTTGGTAGTTTTGGCATGCGGTTCATCGTTGGCATCCTAACATTTCCTGGCAATGTTCTTCACTCTCCTCTTTTCAAACACGCCGTAAATCGGCTGCTCTCCGCTAACCGAGAAGGGGCTGGACATCTAGTGCTGGCCACACACGGGTCTTCCAGACGTCGAAATTCTCGGCGCCGATGAGACGTGGGAAGTCGTCGCTTGAGGCTTGGCTTGGGCTCATAACCTATAACTCGTATGACAGGTCGAGAAGAAGTAGGGAGAGGAAGAAGACGTTACTTGTAGGCGTCAAAAGACGAAGTGAGTACTTTATTAGTATTAGGAAGCCACCAATAGCTGTACACCAGCCATTAGTGTCTGTATAGTTTAAGCCAGTCATACCGACTTAAACAGGACCTCCTAAATCTCATTATAATATTTTGGAGTGACTAAGTTCAAGGTAATCAAACTGTTTAGAGGCTACTTCAACACCCTCCTCGAGGGGGGATGAAACGCCGCACTTCCGCCACGATGTATCAGCTCAATCACTTCACCATACAACAGCTCATTATAAATTTTGTCGCAAAACGCCATGACACGTCGCCCGTCCGCCTATTCTACGTCGAATCTCGCCAATAAGCAAACATTGTGCAGGAAGGCA
>NW_003303632.1:162218-163636 GCF_000142945.1 Phytophthora infestans T30-4
CACGACCGGCTTCACACCGAGCGAGTTACTCATAAGGCGGCGCCTGCGAGCCCCGAATGAGCTCCTAAGGGCAAGAGGAGTTACCCAGGTCGGTCAATGGGCAGACTACCACCGGAGTCTAGTGAAGCATTTGCAGGTGGCTGCGGAGCTTGCGCGGCGGGCAGCGGTCCAAGATCAAGCACGCCGTGAGAAGTACTACAACAAACGGGTTAGGATGACGTCGAGGCTCAAGACGAAAGCGTCATATGGATTCGGAGGCCACCCAGAGGGCACTGAGTGCCGAAGCTGGCGCAGGCCCTGCGAAAATAGCGGAAGATGCTGGGTACGGCAGCTGGCGCGTGGTTCGACACGACACGAGAGACGCGTTAGTGACACACTGTAGTTTTCTGACGTCCTACCACTGCCCGGAGGGCATGCAGGATGAGATAGCGAGAAGAACTGTGTCGGAGATCGAGGAAGAAAACGAGAGCGTAACAAGAGGTTCGCTCCAGTTGTGGTATGACCAGTTGACGCATACGACGTGAGACTCAAATTTCTAGTTTTCCTTTCTCAGCTTGAAGTGTTGTTGTGGGCAGCCACACAGCATACATACTTAATATAACTTACTTCTTCTTTTGCCAAATAAGGCTCAGGTCCTCTGCAAGCCACGACCTACAGCTAACACCTTGCTGAGAGCCCTCTGCGAGCCAAGGGTTGTCACTTTGAGAGATCTCAAACCTTGTGGAGGCAAGGAAGGCAAGAAAGTAACAATGAGTGAAGAAGGTAACGAAGGTGCGAATGTGTTCAGAACAGTAAGGTTCCAGGTTACGACACGAAAGAAGACTACGGGTCGCGAACGTGAGTTTATCAAGATCAGTATTCCGCGTTTTAGTGGAGGCTCGGCTCAAGAGTGGCTGCGGTGGATACAGCAGTTCGAACATCTGAGTATCATGAAGAAGTGAACGTCTGAAGAGAAGTCACAGCACTTGCATTTAGTGCTTGACGATGAAGCCTTGGATGCGTGGATTGACACAGCGGAAGATGTGGACATGACGGACAAGGATGCCTTTCAGAAGGCATACGAGTCGTGGGGTCACATGTTTGTACCTAATATGTACCACGAGCGGCTCGAAGAAGAGCTATTTCTATTTGCGAAGCGTCGCAATGAAACGGTCGCTGAATGTCATCAGCGAATGCGTCAGATTATTCGCATGCTTAAGAACCTACCAACCAATGCTCTGGAAATAGACGAGCAGTCAATGATCCGTACATTTAAGCGGGCCATGCCAAACGAGTGGAAGACCGCCTATGAGTTCAACGGAGTTCACCTCACCACCATGCCAAAAGCCGTACAGTACTTCGAGAGACTCGAGCAGTCCGAGCGACGTCAAGGTAAAGAGCACCATGCTGGAGGGTGGAAACAGCATGCCAAGCAGACT
>NW_003303632.1:165489-168013 GCF_000142945.1 Phytophthora infestans T30-4
GGTTTCCATCAATAATGAGGCAACGAACTGGCCACCGTTGACTAGAAAAGGTCAAGAATATACTAACAATAGCTTGAAGACGGACTTATCCGTTTGAAGTACACGGACGCAGCTTTGTACCCAGCGGCTAAGGCCCTGATGTATCTCAAGACACGTCAGTACCGTACAAAATCACGACACGTGGCTAGAATGAATGATGTTCTCTATGCGTTTTTCAGTGGTTTGAACTTGCTCACTTTTCAACTTGATTCTTCAATATGTCTTCAAGTCCAATCTTCGTACCTACAGCGTCGAATAAAGAAGCGCGACGACACGAGTAAGAAGACAGGAAATGCTGAGCTAGAAGCCCTGTTAATCGATCCGGTTGAGTGTGTGCTTGACGGAAATTACATCAAGCAACACCAGGATGCAGACTCGACCACACAAAACATAGTGCAAACATGTATGAACGGCACCAACAATCCCGATTATCAGATCGAGAACATAATGGGTGCACGTCTTCTTAGTTGCCAGCATCGTGTTGTGATTCCAAAGGAATTACGTCAAGAATTGGTGGAATGGTATCACACTCAGTTGGTTCATCCAGGTGCGAAACGCCAATATCACACGATGAAGTCGTTTTACTATTGGGTCCGGTATGGAGCGTACAATCGTAGATTTCGTGAAGAAGTGCTTAACATGTAAGCGTGCCAAGCTACACGGTGGGCCACAAGCGTATGGCAAACTACCACCGCGTCAAATGCATAACGTCGATCCATTTGATGTAGTGCATGTGGACACCATGGGACCGTATGGTAGTGACCGATACTACGCCTTAACCGTGATTGATGAAGCCACGAGATGGTTAGAAGTATCGATCCAAGAGAACAACAAAAGAAAAACCACTGCAGAGAACTTCGACGTGACGTGGTTATGTCGTTATCCAAGACCAAAGGAAGTTGTATTCGATCGAGGTAATGAGTTCAACACAACAGAGTTCCGTGAGATGCTTGCGAGCTATGCAGTCAAGCCGAAACCAATATCCTCGAAGAATCCTCAAGCCAATGCAATTTGTGAACGAGTACATTTGGTACTAAACAACTGTATTCGCTGTTATCCGGAGGCAGACTGGTGTCAAGTTATTCAATACGCTGCATTCGCAGTACGTGCAAGTTTTCACACGATTCTGGATACAACACCTGCACATCTGGTCTTTGGGCAGGACTTGATTACACGACAGCTTCATGAGACGAATTGGAGTTATCTCACTAAGCGCCGATTTGAAGCCATATTGAGAGACAACGGGCGCGAGAACACCAAGCGGCTGGAGCATTTCTATCACCCAGGAGATCAAGTAATGATTCGAGTAGCTGCAAAAGATCGCGGCAACAAACACCGTGAGGTGGCCAAAGGACCATACTCCATCGTGGAAGTGCACGGTAATGGCACCGTGACGCTGGATTATGGAGTGACGCAGGAGCGCGTCAACATTCGACGTCTCTTTCCGTGTTGAGCGGCAACTGGCATGGGGGTGAATAACAAGAGGTTCGCTCCAGTTGTGGTATGACCAGTTGACGCATACGACGTGAGACTCAAATTTCTAGTTTTCCTTTCTCAGCTTGAAGTGTTGTTGTGGGCAGCCACACAGCATACATACTTAATATAACTTACTTCTTCTTTTGCCAAATAAGGCTCAGGTCCTCTGCAAACCACGACCTACAGCTAACACCTTGCTGAGAGCCCCTCTACAAGCCAAAAGATTGTCAGTACTCTGGTACTAACAACAGGAGTAGTCGATGAATGAGCAACACACGTTTTTCTCATACATACTTCGAATGTATGAGAAATCTCGGTTGACGAGAGAAACTCGTTGACACACGCGGCAGCTATCATGCGGTGCGAATGTGTGGCCACTGGTTGTCGGATACGCCCGCCTTCACGGCGGCCACCCCGATACTATCTAGTCTCGCAAATCTTGTACGAGGTTGATTGCAGTTTTTTCAACATTGAATACTGATTAGGGGCTCCTACCGTAATTTTCCTATTTGCCAATTTTTAAGTTACGAGTTTGACTGCCGTTTTCTACGAGGTTGAGTGCACAAAGGTGTATAGTTGGTTAAGTACACCATCGCAGCCTTCTCTATTAATCCCTGAACACTGGAAATCGACGCGGTCTGAACCGTCGCCGGCATGTTTGCGTTGAGGGGACGGTGCCAAAGTTGTCAATATCACTCATCGTGATTGTGCCGTAGTCGGTGAGTTGAGTGGTAGAATGAAAAGCCGGTCTTTTGCATCTAAATAAGCTCGGAGCAGCGGGAACATCGTGACACTTGCGCAAACGCCCGAGCTTCCGCGTCCACGGACCAGAACGCCGACCACACGGCAGCGCTGTCAAACAACGCGCAGTCCACGTCCAGCTCGATCATCGCCAGCAGTGCTTTCCTCACCTTCCCGGCTCTCCACACGCCGCCTCCCCGCTGTTACCGTTGCTGCAGTATCCGCCACCCGCATGCCGCCCTTCCACTGTCGCGGACGTCGCCACCCT
>NW_003303632.1:176168-177236 GCF_000142945.1 Phytophthora infestans T30-4
TGCTTAAGCTCGATACCGAAATTTACGGTTTTTCTGCAACCGGTGTAATAGGTACCTTTCAAGTCAAAACCGTAAAAGCGGCGGTAGGCGAAAATCTTGCACAAGGTACTCCTGTCCATTTTAAACCGTCGCTTTGCTCACGAAATTGTAAGAAAAGCCGCTTGAACTAGGACACTGTTTTGATGCCAAACTGGTTAATTTGTTGGTGCTGCAGACTTTTGATGGACCACTGGTCTCGGATGTGAGACCACTGTCGCTGCGGAAACAGGTGGAAACCTTTATGGATACCAAGCTGAGTATTGTCGCAGGGTCCGCGATGCCATTGCAGCGGCCCAAGATAAACAAAAGGAGTACTCGGACAAACAAGGAAGGGGAAACTTAAGTATATTTGAGATTGGTGACTTAGTGTTGCTAGACACGAGGAACCTACCGCTTGACACTGTCAGCTCTGTCGGCAGCAACAAGCTGAAGCACCGCTTCATCGGACCATTTGCAGTCCTGGCCAGACATGGTGCGTCGTACACCATCGACCTGCCAGCGTCAATGACGACGCACCCGACGTTCTATGTTGGGCGTCTTAAGCGGTACTTTGACCCGCAGGGGGTTGCTGACTCGCAGACCCCCTTGACCCAGCTCCTCGAAGCGAGGGCCGGTCAAAGTCGTCGATGATGCCGTCGGAGCAGGCACCCATGCCTTGGTCGGGACGGCAAGGCTGCGGTCAAGACCGTACGCCGGAGGACTCCATACGAACGGACCCCGGCGCCATACGCCGAGTACGCTGAGTACGCCGGGTACGCACCATACGCGTACGTCTGGAAGTGTGCCGCAGCGGCTCCGGGACGTGGCAACAAAGCCTCGATCCGTCGAATCATCTGAAAGGCCTCGTCCAGGATCGGACGAAAAGACCCGGCGATCCCCTCGCAGGTGCAGCCTCGCGACCTCACGCTCAACAGGCCCAGGCGGCCCCGCAAGACGAGCGAGCTCGGCCCTGATTTCCCGGTCTGGCAGCAGCATCACGCAGTCCAACACTTAGTGCAATTCTCATGCACTAGACACGTTGACGGAGGA
>NW_003303632.1:179023-183549 GCF_000142945.1 Phytophthora infestans T30-4
CAGAATTTCCACTCAAGCACACAGAGCGACGTCCGGCTTCAAGGTAAGCGTCAGGTCAAGCTTGTTTGAGTGTGTTATGCCTGTCGGTGAACTCGAAGCTCTGTAGCGAGGGTTCATTTGGCAAGGTCAAGAGACTTTGTGTATTGGCCGATTATTATCGGGAGGTTTTACGTGACGGCTTATTGTTGCCTATTTGCACGACTGGGATTGCTAGTATTGCATCCCTTTTATTCTTCCAACCGAGTGTTGAACACTCGTTGATCTCGTAAAAGGCTTACCCGTGCCTGGTACCCTTCCGCTGTTGGGACCACGAGGATTCAAAACACCTGCTAGCTTTGCTCGTGCTAGTAGCGTGTTCTTATTTTTACTGGTTGGCCCATATAAGTAGTTTACAAGGTCCAGTTTGTCCCGGTGCAAGGGCAGAACTGGGGTCTTCAGGTCCGCCCGAACGATCGTTTACTATCCTAGTAGACGTATTGTTGTGGGAACATCCTAACTACATTTGTAGCTAGAGTTCACGTGGGATTTCCAACACCACACTGCAGGTTCTCCCACACATGCGCGATAAGCCCCTGCTCGTACGCGTCAAACGCATTGACGCGCTCGAGCTGCTCGGCCGGTGCTGACACCACCAGTGTGGTGTAGGGATTTCCAGATTCGACCATACGCCGACCTACTTTAGGTCAAGAATGGGCTCGGTCTAATAACCCAGAGCTTAAGAACAAAGGATCACGGTAAGTACGCGGCGATCTGTCCGGATATGCTATCCGGATAGCCGCTGAGCTCAACGGTCGCCCGAACTCAGCTGAAGGGTCGGTAGAGATCCGAAACGACTACATTTCACTAGATATTTGTAAAGGAAGCAAAGGATTAAATAGGGGAAGCCGAAAAGGCTCCCAGAAGATAACAGAGCAGAATTTTCCTAGTCCAAGACACGTGTACACTTTTCCGGTAAGTCCCTGCATAGGGCTGGATTATGTCTGCCGTCAATACTCGAGAGGCATAGCTTGTAGGGTATTGACTGGTAGCGCCAAGAGATTAGGTCGGTCCGGGTAGGACAAAGTCTTGCTACGCGCGAAAGAAAGCCCCGCATACTCAGCGGGCCGGTACGTCGGATAGCCCGGGTGCCGTAACACTTCTAGATGAGTAGCCTCTGCGCTCGGTGACCTGTAAAAGCGCTCGCGCGCCGTCGTCCATCCTTTGGTGGAGGGCACAGGGTTGTGAACGAGCTCAGCCGAATCAAACTCGGCGGAGCCTCGGAAGTGATCTGACTTGGTTAGTCGGAACCGAGTGGAAGCGAGCCACTCGTCTGTCCCGGAAGGGCCGGACCGCGAGGGGACCACCCTCTGCGCAGGCCATACAAACCGCCGACCTAACTCGGCGATTCGTTGTGGTTTGTGTAAGGAATCCACATCTGACGATATTTGTGTGTTCTACTACACCACAACTAGTGCCGCGACCCGGGAACAGGAGTGTGTGCTTGTTTTTATAGGTGCCAGCTAACCAAGTTAAGAGGAAGAGAAGAGAAAGAGAAGAGTGAAGATGGTCAAGAGATCAGCAACGCCGAGCGACAGAAGCCCAGCGACGGCTGGAGGATCGCCTCTCGCGGGGTCGGACCCGGCGGATCAACGACTCATCGCCATGACGATGGAGGTGGGACGAACCGTCCAGTTCGACGAGGATGGCCAAGACGAGGAGAGCGAGAACGGAGATGCAAGTGAAGGAGAGTATGAAGAGAAGGCCGAGACCGCTGAGCTCGGAGAAACGAAGACTACCGCCGAGCTACTTGGCGAGGCGGAAGAGTTGACGCTGCAGGTGGGACGCATGGGAGCCCCACGTCCTGTCGAGCGTAACTTATCCGCCGAGCTCGTCGAAGGTGCGGACGATGAAGAAGATGAAGAAGAACAAGGCGTTGCTCAAGGGGTCCGTCCGGCGCTTATTCCGAAAGCGACGAGGAACGCCGATACGCCGAGCGCCAATAAAGTGTTCGCTCGACTCGGCGAGGAGATGAGAACGAGATCGGAATGGATGATGATGTTCGCGCCTGTGGCGATGGCGCAGGCGAAGTGGCCGATGTTGGGTCCCGAGTTAACTCAGCCGGTGCGTGCAGCCAACATCGATCAGTTGGTGGAAGAAACTGTGTTGCTGTTGAAGGCGATGGGCTATCGGTGCAACAGCCGACCAAACAGCCTCATTCTGTCCGACTGGAGTCTGACCCGTGGCGGAGCCGAGCTCTGGCAATGGAAGAAGAAGCTCAGAGTAGCGTTTGGATTGGAGAAGGCCCCTGGCGGAACGAAGAAGGTGTACAGCCGAGTAGCCGAGTTCAACCCACTCGGCGAGGACCCGAGCAAGATTCCTTTGCCGAAAACCCCGGAGACGTAGAGACGTGAAGTGTTCCGCGCTACGCAAGGGACTCCGTACTTTGAAGACTCTCACATGCTGACTCCATTAAAGCTAAACCCGACTCAGCGAGCGCCGAGTCGTGGGCAGCGAAATGTAGGTCGTTATCGTGAATTGTATGACGCTGCAGATGAGGCTGAGGCTTACGAGGAGGATGAAGAAGACGGCGACGCCTTCGACGTGAGAGGTAACCGTGAAGAAACCGTGAAGGACTACATTCGAAACTTGAGCTTTGACGCGGCTGACGAAGACTCGACGCAGTACCTAGAAGTCCGAACCCACGCCTCGCTCGACAAAATCGCCGAGTTCGAAGGAAAGCGCTACCGCTCTGACGCGTCGCTCCAGTGGCTCAAGCGGTTCATCTACGAGATGAAGAGCACCAGGATGCCCCAAAGTGCATGGTGCGAGCCTTTCTCGCTATGCTTGGGACGCCCGGCGAAGAGTTGGTACAGGCAGCTGCCGAAGAAGACTCAGCGACGTTGGAAACTACTCAGCGAGGCGTTCCTGGATTATTATTGCTCACAGTTTGACCAATCCGCCCGCACTCGTTACTACTCGGCGAGACGTAAAGTCAACGAACCGATCTGCGACTTCCTGATCCGACTCAACGGGTATGCTCGGACGGCCAAGATCCAGTACGAGAAGGGTGGCGCCGACGCAGCTGACCATGTCGAACACTTCTTGCTGCATTGTGGTGATGACGATGTGATGGATTTGATGTACCCCTTGCAGTTGGAAGACATCAGTAAGGTGGAACAGATAATCAATCGTCGGATCCTCGGCGAGAAGCGCAAGAAGCAACGCGACCGACTCGTGATCGCACGAGGCCGAGATGACAAGCGGAAGGATCAGAGCCGCCGAGATGAGAAGCGAAGTCGCAAGGAAGAAAACCGCGACCGCCGAGTCACTGTCGTTGACGCTGACTCCGACGGAGAGGAACTCATCGATCAGAACCCGCCGAGTCCGTACAACTCCGAAGACGAATGGGATGATGAGGACCAGTCCGGAGGACACGACTCAGCGGAAGACGACGACTACATTGACGCCGGCGTTTCCAATGATAAAGGAAATACACCGGACCGCCGAGAGAACTCGGCGAGAGACCAGAATGGCTCGAACCGAAGCTGGGGAAACTCAGCGAACCGACCTCCGCGACCGTACAACCAACTAGAACAGTCGAACCGTGGAGATGGATCACGCGGACAACACCCAAACGAGGGATCTTATGCAGCCTTGTGGGAAAGAATGGGGCACTCGGCTCACTACTGTCGACGACGCTGCAAATTCTGCAGACAAGTCCATGAAGGCGGCCAGTGCGAGCTGTTTCGTCAATATGAGAAGCTGGCTGCGTTCGTGAAGAACTCTGTCGACAAGTCGCAAGTGCCAGAAGACCTGCAAAACCTTTACGCGCCGAGTGATTTAAACTCGGCGGCCCGCCAACACTGACTGGGTTGGAATATGCCGGGCTGCCACAGTCAGCTGAACCTGCAGTTGAGGCGAACTTCTTGTTTGCCTTCGTAGGCGAAGCAGGACGGCCCGAGGGAAGAAGCGGGGATGGCAATTGGATGTGTGAAATCGACGGAAATGAACGTGAGCTCGGTGAGTTAGATGATAACAACCGAGCGATTGCAAGTGTAACTCGGCAGTCAGACCAGGCTGTGCATCGTACCAGAATCATGAAGCTGCTTCCGGGAGAACGGCTGGGATGGTGGTCAGCACAGACGTTTGATCGCCGAGTTAGAATGAGAGCTCTCGTATTGGGAGCAGTGAACGACCGAAGGACCAAGATATTATTGGATACCGGAGCAAATGTCTCGGCGATTAGTGAGTACTTCGCGAGGAAACTGCGTCTCAAGAGAGTGGCCAGCCGAGATAAGCGAATCGACATACAAGGAATAAGTAAGGACAGAATGGTGACAACGTCAAGAGCAGTGGTGAAGGTGACACTCGGCTGGGAAGTGGCATACGAGTTTGAAGTATGGATAATGCCTCATCATGCCGGAGTCGATTTGATTCTCGGCACCGACTTCATGATCCCAGCTGGGATCCGTCTGGATCTGTACAACTCGGCGGTCAAGCTAACCGATGAGATCGTGATCCCACTCATCCGATCAAGTAATGCGCCG
>NW_003303632.1:184061-189818 GCF_000142945.1 Phytophthora infestans T30-4
TCATCGTTGCGTTATGACACTGAGTGCTCTTCCCTAATGAAGTACTTAGAGAGGCTTTAGCGGCGGACGTTGTTTCTCCGCGGATGTTTTTTTCACAATGTTGAGTTGAGTGTAAGCATTTCCCCGAGAGAGGAGAGACTGCGCCTTTATACGAGAACGAACAGCGACATGTTTGCTAATGGAGAACCAGACCAGTCTTCCTTGATTCCGGTGTTCAAGCGGAGGTCGTTTGTCGACGATATCTGTTTTGGAGGTGAGACGTTCGACGCCTGCTTAGAGACACTCGACCGATTACTAGCCCGGTTCACAGAATGTCGAATTAGCATCAGCTTTACCAAGAGTATCTTTGTCCAACCCAAGGTTGATTTCCTATCGCACGAGATTACGCCGAGTGGCATACGCGCTGATGCGAAGAAGATAGCCGCGATCGCCGAGCTCGCCTTCCCGAAATCAAAGAAGGGGATGCAAGCTTTCCTCGGTGCCCTCAACTATAACGGCCGATTCATCCAGAACTTGGCTGTTTACGGAGCAGTACTCTATCAGCTAAACGATACGGACTTTGGCCCTGGGGGTGACCTGGCGTCAGCAAAAGCATCATTCGCCGAGCTCAAAAGACGGGTAGCAGAAGCTCCAATTCTGCGTCATTTCGACTCGGCGAAAGAAGTCCATATAATGCTGTACGCCAATGAGTAAGCGCTGAGCAGTACGTTGATGCAACCACACGACGACAAGCTGCACCCAGTTCGCTTCTGCGGACGCGTACTAAAGGAGAACGAACTCGGCTATCATCCCGCTGAGAAAGAAGTAGTCGCGCTGTTGCAATTGCTGAAAGTGTGCTACACTCTCTTGGCGGGAAAGACGCTTCACGTCTGCACCCGTTTCTCCACGCTGAAGTGGGTGTTTAAGTCAAAGTCGCTGTACGGTCGCGCAGTCAGTTTCGCAGTTATGTTGTCGCCCTACGATTTGAAGGTGAAACGAGTACGTGAGCGAGATGTAGAATTCGCCCAGTTGCTCCAGGCGTCGATAACCCCGTTTATCGGACTCGACGATTCCTTGAAGCACCTGGCACCTCCCTCCAAGAACTCGGCGACAGTTTGAATGGACCCAGCGCTGCTATATGCCCGAATACCAGCTGACTTTGCAGGATGCGTGCTGTCATTTGATGGCTCAGCGAAGACGGCTAAATACGGCGGGTATGGCAGTTGTTCGTGGATACTGTGGCGCCTTCCGAATTGGGACATTGAGATTGCTGCGAGTGCGCACCTGTCGTCCACCACAGTCAACATCGCCGAGTACACCGGCATGAACAATGGAGTCTTGGCGGCGATTGACCGAGGGATAACCGATCTGATTATCGTGGGTGACTCCCGGCTTGCAATCCAGCAATCCATGGGGGTGATAGCATGCAAGAAGGAAACGTTGCAAGTGGAACTAGCTCGGCACAAGGATCTCACGAAACAACTCAACTCGGTTCGGTATCGACACATAGCGCGACACTATAACGCAGCGGCTGATTCTCTCGCTACAGAAGCACTGGAAGCTAAAGCAGGACGAGTAATTCTTGGGACGGATAGGAAAGCAGAGCTGAGAATGATTAACCGCGTAGCCGAAGAACTGTACGCCACAGACAACCCAGCGGAAACACCGATTGTCACGGCAGTCACTCGTAGCCGAGTACGCCGAGTTCACTTTGAGGACGAGCTGGATGAAGACTCGGCTAGAGCAAGAGGAGGATGTCAGGATCATGAAGCCATGTCTACCAATCCTGGAGAATCCGCGTTTGAAAGCAGTGGAGATGAATTCGAACAAGTCAGCAGGGCGTCGACTCGGCGGATTAACCACACGACCCCGAATGTCGAAACAGGGTCGCAGATGGAGTCAGCCCAGACAGCTCAGAATGCCAACGACATTGATCCAGTGACGGTACAGACTGAGCAGAGATGACGAATCGCGAAGGCACAAGATGAAGAACTCAGGTGGGCCGATCTGAAGGCGTACCTGAGAGGTGAATTGGAGGACCTTACACACCGTCGAGTTCAGAATGCCGGCAAAGTCGCAGAAGTCTTTGTACTCAGCGAAGACGGCCTGTTATACCGCCGAGATGAAGCCCGCCGACTAGGCGAACTCGGCGAACCGAACCTCTCATTGAGATTGGTGATTCCGTCAACCATGGTCGACGAAATACTTCATAACTGCCACAACTCGATCGAAGGAGGGCATCAAGGCATCGTCAGAACGTATCACCGAGTCAAAGCCGACTACTACTGGATTGGTCTTTACGCCGACGTGGTGAAACATGTTAGGGCCTGCGAGGACTGCAATACTAGTAAGAGCAAGCCACAGTTGAGAGGTTATTCGCCGGGAAATGTGGTGTCAGACCATCCATCCAAGTCGTGTCAATGGATTTCGTGATTCCCCTTCCTCGAACTCAGCGGGGCAATACTGCACTGCTGCTGTTCCAGGACCACTTCACGGGGTTCGTTATCGCTAAGGCTATGAATGACACCGGAGCACTCGAAGTGGCCAAGGTATTTGAGGAATGCGTCTTCAGGCAGTTCGGGGCTCCGTCTCTGATACGGCACGACCGAGATCCAAGGTTTATGAGTGAAGTGTTCCAAAAGTTATCCGAGATGATGCAGTCGAGATCAAGAGCTACGCTGAGTTACCGACCACAAGCTAACGGTCAACAAGAGAGGTCAGCCAAGACAATGGTTCAGACTATACGGGTCTATGTAGAAGACCCACTTCAAGCCGACTGGGATGACATCGCCGAGAAGATGGTACACGCTATCAACAACTCAAGAGATTCGACTCGGCGAGAAACCCCTTTCTATATGGTGCATGGTTGGGACGCCAAGTCTACACTCAAGGCTATGACGAGTTCAATACGACGTGGACAGGGACGCCCAGTCAACTCGGCGGACGCAGTCGAGTGGCGCCGAGAAGCGAACAGACAACGAGAAGTGGCACTTCGATTAGCAGCTGAGTTCCAAGTGCGAGAAAAAGCACGACGAGCTCGAGAGCACAACGAAGCGCTGAGCAAGAAGGAGAAAAGATCCATTCCCAACACAGCAGATGACGAAGATGAAGTTGCAGAACCAGGCGATGAATCCACCAAATCCTTGTTCAAAGAAGGAGATCAAGTCTGGTTGTTTATGGAGCGAGTCAAGTCGGGCCTGACCAAGAAGTTAGCCCCCCGATGGCATGGACCATTCAGGGTGAAGAAGAAGGTGGAAGAATTTGCCTATGAATTGGAGTTACCCGACAAGAGTGGATATAGGTTCTACCCAGTGGTCCATGTATCACGTCTGAAGGCAGTCACCGAACTCGGCGGAAGACCAAAGACGAGGCTAATCGCCGACCTCGAAGAGACTCAGCGATTTGACTTTGACGAAGAATTACTACCTGAAGACAGCTGGGAGCCAGACACAAGTACGAACCAGTATGAAGTCGAAGCAATTTTCGACGATGAGCTACCATTATCCACGAGTACGTCACGATCACAACGGAAGTTTAAAGTTAAGTGGGTCGGCTACGATGAGCCTACTTGGGAACCACTGTCGAATTTGTCATGTGGAGGTCTCCTGTTTGACTATCTACGACAGAAGAAGCGCGAAAACCGTCTGCAAATGGTGCAAGTTGCAGATGAGGATTAACAGCTATTGCAGCAAACGTTACACCAACTCAGCGGACGACACAGGCCGAGTTGAGATGGAATGCTACTGTGTCGAAACTACATATACTGAATAATTACGAAATGAAGTCCTGAACGATACCTACGAGACGCCCAGTCAAAAGAAGAAAACTAAAAAGTTGGCGATCCGGACTCCAAGTGAGTTGAACCCGACGGAGACAACTGGGAAGAGCTCAGCGGACTCGACGATTGGAGGCGTGGCGTCGTGGCAGACGTCATCCCTTGGGAAACTGCGGAAGGAGATGCAACATTCGCAGCCGTGGCAAGAAGTATCATCGCCGAGCTAGCCAACGGAGCTGAAGCCGAACCAGATGCCTCAGGACCCGACTCGGCTGAAGTGGGTTGAGGAGGATCCGTTCCACTGGGGAGTGGGGTGCCGAACAGAGACATACTCGGAGACGCGCCTCGGAGATTGGGAGAACCCAACCCATCGTCCGCCGAGTCGTCATCAGACGCACTCTCGTCATCTGAGCCGAGCCTTAGATTGAAGACCAAGTGAAGATATGAATGCCTTGACGATTCAGCCGAGTTGGAGCACCCGGGGCATAGGCAGGAGGCGCTTGTTCAGCAAGATCGAAATCTTCTTCAATCGCGTCGTCAACAACCTGAGGATCCATACCGCGCGGAGCGAAAACCAAGAAGTCCACGTTCCGAGCGCGGAAGCAAGTATTGTACGGATGGACCGCCGGGTCAGTAAGACACCAAGCTCGCCAGGGCTCGGCTAGATCCACATCGTGAGCACACTGGACCCAGTCTCTCCCGGAAGGAACCCACGAAAGGTTAACGGGAGAGTAATGAGGAACGGACGGATCAAAATAAACCTCTGCGTCCACCAGAGGAGCAGGTTCATCGCCGAGTTTCTGAGTGACCGCCGAGTAAAGCTGATCGTAGACAGCGACAACCAAAGATCGCAGAGTGTCACTACGACGTTTGCGTTCACGCTTGTACACCAGCCACAGCTCATACACCTCAGCAAGCTGAGCGGGCGTGGCAGCCGAGTTGACGTCAGGATGGAGACCCATCAATACACTCGACTCGACGATCCAATGACGACGCTCATAGAGAGCTACGAAGTAACGGGTCATTTGGCCATCTGTCTGGATGGGCCTCCCCGTCGAGCCCAAAGGACTGTCGCCACGAAGCTTCACCCACATATCTCCAAGAGCTTGCATCAAAGTTCGAGGTCGGGTCTGAGAAGCCAAACACCGCCGAGCTTCCTCCAGTGTCGACGGAGAAAAGAAGAAAGGAAGCTCAGGGAGCATCCGCCGAAGACGCTGACAAGGATGGCTCGGATCGAAAACGGCCATGAAAGCTCGAATGCCGTCAAGAGACCACGGCGTGGGTGGCACACGACTCTTGCCTCCTACGAGCTCCATCTGCACCCCTCCGCTCAGTGTATCCAATAATGCATTCCAACAACGGGCTGAGCCGAAATGCATGAATGGTACCTCGCGGAGTTGAGCCATGTGGAGAGTCAAGCGACAACCCTTGGACACCGCTTGCGAGGCTCGAGTCCGTAACGTCGCCAGCGGAAGTGTAAGAGCGCTGGGTAGTGCGACCAAATCCGGACGTGAGGCAGTCGAACTCGGGTGAGAGAGAATCGACACAACCGGGAGCCTACTCGGCGAAGGAGCAGCCGGAATAGATTGAGCCGGAGCTGGATCAGGAGTCGACGGAAGCTGCCGATGCTTGTGGTGTCGGTGCGCCTTGTGATGCTTCTTGTGTTTCTTGTGCTGCTTGGATCGCTTCGACCAATAACCAGTAGGACTCGACGAGGCACGACGTTTGCGATGCTGCTGCTTCCCCGAAGCCGGCGCAGATACAGAACTCGTCCCGTCACCAAACTCCCTTCTACTCAGCGCCCGAGCAGCTTGTATTTCTAGATGAGACTGCGAAGGATAGTCGCGATGGAGGCCGGCGATACGCATGGTCGAAGCGCAACACGCCTGCAGTGGTCACGTTGCCTTTTGTGCGAGGAGATCGGGTTTCCGTTCTGGCGGCAATGTCGACGGATGGTTTTTTTGGCTGGAAATGCACAACTGGGCCATTGACCCGGCATGTTT
>NW_003303632.1:189918-192454 GCF_000142945.1 Phytophthora infestans T30-4
CAATGATGAGACGCCACGTCGCGCCTGTCCTAAACTACCGCCGCTACGCGGCGCTCGGATAGTGTATATGAATCAATACTCTAGCAGATTTTTATCTCAAGGATTAGTTGGGGTTTAGCTCTACTTGCTTTGGCCTTACCGCCTCCGCTTCGCTTCGGCGGGACAATTATTTCAAAAAATATGAACCCCTAGGTTTAATTTATACCAGTCGCTACAAAATGCTGAGCTCCCAGTAAGCCGAGCAATTATTTTTACAAAATGCTGAGCCCCTAGCATCACACTTACCGTGCTTAAAAATTATTATTCTGGTGATCTTTGACACAGTCTCTTTAATTATTGGTTGCCTCACGGCAGAAGAAACTTCGCCAGTCCTCGCCTATTTTCCAGAAATTTGGAAAGGGATTACCTAAACAGCACTCATATAGTTCGGGGTGAACTCGGGTCAAAATGCTTGCCGTGTCGTGCTGGCATTAACGGCGAGTATGTGTCCCAACTCAAGAATCACCAGCACTTCAAATAGCATGTCTACACTCGATATCATGGGCTGTTCTGAGGCGCTGTGAAACTTAGCCCGCATCAATATGAAGGACAGTAATGATCTCCAGGTTGCACTTCTTACTCTCTTGTACTGCCTATTTGAGCTTGTAAGTAACTAAAAATTGCTAACTTCTCACACAAAACTCACTGAAAGCTATAAATTTTTCGAATTGTAATATTTTTATGCATGCAGCCTTCATTTTGCGCTGATTCAAAAGACATTGGGTGAAACGCCCAAACCCGTCAGTTAAGATTAAAACATTAGGATAAGGCGTCCCAAGAAGCTTGCGGCAGCCCTTTTTTAATTTGATAGGCTAATTTAGATGCCAAAATGGTTTAACTATCAACTATACCCTAAGTTTAACGTTTTGTTATGGTGTCTAATTAACCAGCTCTCATGTTGTGCTGTTGTCTACCCGCTCCATTTAAAACTTATCCTTCGCCTATGTCGGTGACACGTCCGCCAGTTAAGTTGTATCGGATTTTGCTGTCTAAACAACTCTTAGAAAACAATGGCTTACAGCAGTATCACACATGAGCTCGTTATATTCAATCTAAAACTTTCAATTTTTGTGAATCAAGTGACAACGTTTATTAGCAGCGTTGTTCTTACGGCCAGCTGTTACGGCCAGCTCTTCTGTTGTACATGTACTACGATTTGGCAGCTTCTCTCCGATAATTAGATAATATATCTACAAAAAATAGTTGTAGCTATTAAAGTCATTGCACAGTACATTGCATAAACTATTAAGTACATAGTATACGTAAATTATAGTATGGCCTCCAAAACACGCATTCATACGTGCACGCTAAGCACCTTGCAGCAGGAAGCGTCTTTAGGGGCTATTTTATTTGAGAATAAGTAGCTCTCTCTGTTTAGCACTCAAATATTAAAGCAACATGCATTATTAAAAAAGTAAGGCCGTGTTCGGTTTGCAGGGGCAAATCCAGCTTGTTTGAAAATAAGCTAGAGCTGTAGAACAGTCGTTTTGTTAAGTAAAATAAAGATAAAATAAGTGATCGTGCTCCATCAGAAAAGGCTGGATTTGAAGGCGCAAAGGAGGACGAATCAAAATAATGAACTTTGTTACCAGTCGTTTGGAGCTATCCTGCTGGATGTCATTTTTTGTGTTTCTTAGCGGAATAAAGCTGGTTGAGACATTCCAGCTCTTTAATAACAATTACAGCTGGTTTTAGCTTAGATCGAACACGGCCCAAATACTTCGTAATATAAAAACGATGCCGCCTTCGGATATCGCTTACAGTAGTAATTGTCATCAGCACATATAAGTTCTTTTTGCTCAATCTAAACCTATCTATCTTAGCGGCTCAAGCGACAACGTTTATTAGCACAGCGTTGCTCTTACGGCCAGCTTCTGTTGTAGATGTACTTCTGTTTGGCAGCTCAGTCGGTTACCTCACATTCAGAATATTCTTAATATTTCTACAGCAAAAACAGTTGTAGTTATTCTTTTAGTCATTGCTTCTTGCAGAAACTATTAAGAATATAGTACTACGTATACTTATAGTATGGCCTCGAAAACACGCATTCCTACGTGTACGTTAAGCACCTTGTAGTTCTTTAGGGGCTATTTCATTGGAGAATAAGAAGCACTCAAATATTAATAGCAACATCCCATATTAAAATAGTACAAATTAAAACTTCGTAGTATTTAAACGATGCCGCCATCGGATAATGGATAGTCTTGTGCAAATCTCCATATGTGCTCTGTGAACCACATGAATTTACTGATGTAAGCTACATAATTCGGTTTTAACCAATTGGAGCCACCTTTCGCTCCGCTCGACAGCCAATGATAAAGCTCAAAACCTGAGCGTTTTCGTGTGACGGGACGGACAGACACCGTGCTAGCATTGACAGTTTAGGATATTAATAGTGCGTTTCCCGGAGATTATCAGGGAAGAACTGTATCTTGCATGATATCAGCAAATGTTTTTTAATAACGGAGATCTTGATAGCTAATCATATCAACTGATA
>NW_003303632.1:194234-197551 GCF_000142945.1 Phytophthora infestans T30-4
AGGGCGGACCACCTCCGCTGCGCTGCGGTGGGCTTAGCTTGTGTTAACGCAAAGCAACATTTAATATATATGTCGTGTTCTACTTATGTTATGATCCAAAACAACACCGCACACAATATCCTGAGTGCTCACATATTATGGTAGACATGACCAGGGTTTAATGTGATCTGCACGATGAGCACGATCTTACCAGGGATGTTTTGTCTATAGTCTCATTTGAGTGCATAGCATCCAAAATAACGCCAATTGGAGGCGCGCATGGCTGCAAATGTAATATATGCTGTGAAGACTGGTTAGTATCAATGATGCTACGAATTGGCATAGAGTGGCGAGGAATCCCAGTTTACCTGGCGTAAATACGCTACTCAATCATATTTCCATCTGCACGTCATCGCGGTGAGGCAGTCGACACCATATCTTTGATTGCGACGATCTATTAGAGCACGGTTTGGTCATCTCCTCGGGCGAAGTATCGTTTAGGGCAGGTAGTATTTGCCGATGGCCACCATAAACATCAATATTATGCCTTGAAATTGTCCCGCTGAGCTCTTATGATGTTACTGAAGGGCCTTTCCACTATCTTTCGCATGCATTGACCATACTTGCATAGCTGACGCACTTACTGACGTATGTGCATAGATACGGGCCGACAGAGTGGCGTAGGTCCTTTCCGACTGGCATTTACTGGCTCCTAAATGTATGACAAACCCACAAAGCTACATGGCTGTAGGCAGAGTATCAAATTGAAGTGATGTTTAGACTTAATCTGAAATGTGGCTCATGTACATTATATGAAGTACGTTTGCTGCATACCTATCAACTCGGCGTGCTATTTGATATGTCCGTGCATATATCGCAAAGTCGTGAATGAGTGTGTATACCACGCGCTCGTGAGAGCCAAAACCTATGTGTAGGGTCAATGTCGCTCTTTCGGTATATTTGCGTCGTCGTGCTGACTTACTGTACTTACGCTTCTGATGTACCAGTCTATATGACCAGGCGCGTTGCTAACTCGGCACATACCATACCGCAGAGATACAGGATAGCTGACCGCGCGTCTGCTCGCATATATATACGCGCGCGGCGGGTACACGTATAACCATCCCCAGCTCTGATCCCGGCCAATTTGAGCAGGGCACTAAAGAACGGTACTGCGTACAGACACACCGACTTGACACATCCTCTTGTATGATCTGCATTACCGCACACGTGCTCGTGTCTACGTAGACAGCAACGTATTCGTCGCGTGTAGTGCTCACTCAATACTGTAGTTTCAATTTATGAGCGCGCATTAGTGAAATAACGCTGTGAGCCTTGACAATACAGCTAGCTTGGTCTTGCCTTTGTCCAAGTTAGCGAGTGTACGTGACGCGTATGCAGATCGGGACGGTCAGCTTGCGGCTGTCCACAGTAGATACCATGTGCTAAATATTATTTGAAACGCGCTACTCTATTTAGGTGTGTCAACACAACTGACTGCGCCATAGGCAGATTACCGTATGTGCGGCTCCAAACATCGCACTGTAGCCAATATACTAAATACAAAAATAGGTAGAAACATGGAGGCCATAAAGGGTATATTTATCAATTACTTGCTCTTCTGCTGCTTCTTTTGCTCGATGTACGTGGCGTTTCGGGCGGTCAGCTTGCGAGGGCGGCTGCGCCTCGTTTTCATCTTGAGGTACCAATTAGGGCCCATCACCTTCTCGACGGTTGGCAGGCTTTCCTGGCGGCGCACTTCGGCCGAATCAGGTGGTGGGGGCCTTTCCTCCCAGAACTCAACCGCTTTTGGGCCGTTCTTGCAGGGAATACAGCGCCGCACAATATCTCGTCCAATATTGGCCTTGTACGGGGGTCTCGCCATGTTGCAAACTTTGAATAAACTATTATAATTTATTGTGTATTTCAATGGTTTGTCCTTTCACAATAAGCCTGATGCTCGATTTATAATGCATGTATATAGAGGTCTAATTATTAAATCAAGGTCTAAAAATGTACAAATCGATCTTGCTAGTCTAGCTGATGATTGTGTAATTCAATCTCAGATAAAAATTAGAGCCTGCCTCTTTCCATCTCATTTTTACGCGTATTAATAGTTCTACGCTCCGACTATGCTCGATCTAGGCTATAAAACGGATGAACATTCCATCTGCAAAACACAATACTAACGTGCGTAAAATTATGCTCGATTTATAATACATGAAAATAGAGGTCGTTCTATTAAATCGAGGTCCAAAAAGTACAGCTAGTCTGGCTGATAAATGTGTAATTTGATCACAGGAAAAAATTGGAGCCTGCCTCATTCCATGTCATTTTTACGCGTATTAAAAGTTCTACGCTCCGACCATGCTCAATCTAGGCTATAAAACAGATGAACATTCCATCTGCAAACACAATACTAACGTGCGTAAAATTATTAGGTATTCCGACGAATATTTAGTACTGGGAGTATATTATCATTTAAGCAAAAATATAAAAAATTATTATTATATGATAACATGAAATTGTTTTTAGCATAAAATACGTCAAAACAACATAGAGGCGGGCTGATCGTGCGACAGATCCAGTCAGTGTCGCAGGTCGGCAGGTATTACCCAATCAGGGCGCGAGTTAATTGTGTCACGCTTTTGGATATATTTGTAATTTGGCATAGTTAGGTCGAGTCAGAAAGATAGGCGCAGTCGGTAAGATGGGACGAAACTGTATTTTACAGGCCGAGTGTAGCCATGCGAAAAGGCAGGAAAAAGCAGCAAGAGGGGAAAGTGACGGACTGATTGACAGACGGACGGACAGACAGGTTACTCGGTAAGGAAGCGGGAAACTAGCGCTCTGGGCGCCCGCTCCGCGGACGCTTGGGCATGGTTGGTTGGCGTAGCGTAGGCTGGACACCTCCGCTGCGCTGCGGTGTGCTTAGAATTTCTACTTAGAGCGAAGCTACATATAATATAAGTATGCTGTGATCTACTTATGTTACGTTCCAAAACAACACCGCACACAGTATCTAGTGCTCACATGTTGTGGTAGACATGACCAGGGTTTATCGTGATCTGCAAGATGAGCACCATCTTACCCGGGAAGGTTTTGTTTAATACCATTTGAGCAAATAGCTACCGCAATGACACGAATCGGAGGCGCGCGTGGCTAAAGCGTTTATATATGCTGTTCAGAAGACGTGTCAGTTTCAATGATGATCCAAATTGGCATGGATCGGTGAGGGATCTCAGTTTAGCTGGAGGGATATACGCCTACTTAAACTTAATACCATCGGTCACGTCATCGCTTGTGAGGGCAGTTCGACACCCTTTTTTTTTTTTTTT
>NW_003303632.1:199298-202740 GCF_000142945.1 Phytophthora infestans T30-4
ATAAAAGTGACTAAAAGACTATGTATCGTGCGCGCATGCATTCGTCGGGTGGGGTGCACGGGAGCAGATAGCGCAATGACCGTGCGGCCGCGCGCCTTCTTGCACGCTGACAGTGGAGAGTGCCAGGATAAGTAAAAATAATATTTGCAAAGCCCCTACAAAACGCGGTGGTTAGCGTGCCCGATTTGATGCACATACGACAGGTTTTGCGTAGCTAAATGTAAATTTAGAATTGTCAACGCAGCTCGCCAGGCTGTTTGCAACCAATCGATGCGTTTCGTGCTCGGCAGAAATGTTTACCTTACGTCCAATCGCGAGGGCGAGAGGCGGTCTGATCGTGCGACAGATCCAGTCAGTGTCGCAGGTCGGCATGTATTGCCCAATCAGGGCGCGAGTTAATTGTGTGACGCTTTTGGACATATTTGTAATTTATGCATAGTTAGGTTGAGTCAGAAAGATAGGCGCCGTCGGTAAGATGGGACGAAACTGTATTTTACAGGCCGAGTGTAGCCATGCGAAAAGGCAGGAAAAAGCAGCAAGAAAGGAAACGGACGGACTGACAGACGGACGGACAGGTTACAAGGTTAGGGAGCGGGAAACTAGCGCTCTGGGCGCCCGCTCCGCGGACGCTAGGGCATGGTTGGTTGGTGTAAAGAGGGGCGACCACCTCCGCTGCGCTGCGGTGGGCTTAGAATTTCTACTTGGACCACAGCTACATATAATATAAGTATGCTGTGATCTACTTATGCTACGCTCCAAAACAACACCGCACACAGTATCTATAGTGCTCACATGTTATGGTAGACATGACCAGGGTTTATCGTGATCTGCAAGATGAGCACCATCTTAGCCGGGAGGGTTTTGTCTATAATCTCATTTGAGCGCATAGCTCCCAAAATGTCACGAATCGGAGACGCGCGTGGTTGCAACGCTAATATATGCTGTACGGAAGACGGGTCAGTATCAATGATGCTACGAAATATGCGTAGATCGGTGAGGAATCCCAGTGTAGCTGGAGTAAAAATGCCTACTCACACATATTACCCATCTGCACGTCATCGCCGTGAGGCAGTCGACACATATCATCGATTGCGACGGTCTAATAGAGCAATGTTAATCAGCTCCGCGCGCGAAGTATCTTTTAGGATATGTAGTATTTGCCGATGGTCGCCACAAACATCAATATTATGCTTTGAAATTATTCTGCTGAGCTGTTTGTGATGTTACTGAAGGGTATTTCCACTATCTTCCGCATGAATTTATCTTACTTGCATAGCTGACGTACTTTCTGACTTATTGGCATAGCTACTGACTGACAAAGTGGCGTAAATCCTTTCCAACTGACATTATACTGGGTCCGATATATACGACAAACATACGAAGATATATGGCTGTAGGCAGAGTATCAGATCGTAGTGATGCTTAGACTTGATTCGAATCGTCGCTCATGTACATTATATGAGGTACTTTTCCTGCCTACTTATCAGCTCGGCGTGCTATTTGATGTGTCCGTGCATATATCGCAAGGTCGTTAATGAGTGTATTTGCCACGCGCTCGTGATAGCTCAACCTATGCATGGGGTCACTGTTTCTTTATCGGTACTTTTGCATCGTGGTGCTAGCTTTCTGCGCCTACGCTTCTGATGGATCACCCAAGCGCGCCACTAACTGGACGTAGGTCATAACCGCGGTGATACAGGCAAGCTGACCGCGCGTATGTAGGTAGTAGTCAGCGCGAAATATGCGCGCGGCGGGTACATCTTATAATCATTCGCGACTCAACCGGACTCTCGTCTCGACCATTATACACAGGAAACTAAAATACAGTACTGCGTACAGGCACATCGACTTGCGACGACACCTGTATGGTCAACACTACCATAAACGTGCTTGTGTCCATGTAGACAGCAGCATATTCATCGCGCATAGTGCTCACTCAATACTGAAGCTTACATTCGTGAGCGCACATTAATGAAATATACGCTGTGAGCGTTGGTGGTACAGATAGCATGGTTTTGCGTGTGCCCACGTGAGCGAGTGTACGTGCCATCTACGGTGACGCGTATGCAGATAGGAACCACCAACTTGCAGCGGTGCACAGTTGATTCCATGTCTTATTTTATTTTGAAGCGCGCTACGCTCTATAGGCGCGTCAACACGCTTGGTAGCGCCACAGTCAGCTTACAGTATGTGCGACCCCAAGCCTTGCACCGTCAGCCAGTATACAAACCTATGCGGGGTAATGGGCTAAAAGGGTATACTTACCAATTACTTGCTCTTCTGCTGCTTTTTCTAATCAATGTACCTGACGTTTCGGGCGGTCAGCTTGCGAGGGCGGCTGCGCCTCTTTTTCTTCTTGGGGTACCAGTCAGGACCCATCGGCTTCTTGACGTTTGACAGGCTTTCCTAGTGGCACACTTCGGCCGAATCAGGTGGTGGGCCCTTTTCCTCCCATAACGGCACACTTCGGCCGAATCAGGTGGTGGGGCCTTTTCCTCCCAGAACTCAACTGCTTTGGGCCGATCTCGCAGGCTACACAGCGCCACACGATGTCCCGCCCGCTGATTGTACGGAGTGCGTAACCGTACTGCAGCTTCCCGCAACCGACGCAGCGCGCCCGGGCATCCGTCGTAGACCACTGCGGGTCCAGCAGAAGCGGGTCAATCTTCGCCTCGCATTGCTTGCACACAGGGCCCACCATTTTGCAAACTGTGAGTAAGTTAGCAATACTTATTGTTTTAACCAATTACTTGCGTCCAAATATTAGCCAATCGCTTGGAAATATAAGGCTGGTATTTATTATTTAGAAACATATTAAAAAGTTGATACTCACGTTTTGGCTTTGCTATAATATATTATTATCCGATTTCCAAACAAATACATACTTCACGTGCAATATAAATTGCCTAAAACAATTATCTATCGTGCGCGCATGCATTCGTCGAGGTGCGGCGCACGGGAGCAGATAGCGCAATGACCGTGCAGCCGCGCGCCTTCATTGCACGGTGGCAGTGTTGAGTGCCAGGTGAAGTAAAATATATATATTCGCAAGGTCCCTACAAAAAGCGCTGGTCGTGAAGCCTACTTTAATATTAAAAAATACGATTGTCTCTACTTTAGAAAGTGTGTGGGAAAATAGCATCGCCAAGCTCGTAACAATTGCGGCCTGTGAAGCTTATATAAATCATATAGACTTTACTTTTGAAAAGTGTGTGGAAAATAACATCCCAGAGCTCTTACAAAATACTGGGCTGTGAAGTCGACATTAATAATGATAAAAATCTCTATTTTAGAAAAGGGCAGAGACCTTAGAAAACACCACTCCTTCCTGTTCCCGAAATAGAGATACTAACTATAATGTTTCCGTCTCTGAATGTCGAGACAGCGAGGAAACAGCTGCCCGTTTCCAAACAATCGAAGCGTGAGGGGGCCTCGCGAGAGA
>NW_003303632.1:203739-204948 GCF_000142945.1 Phytophthora infestans T30-4
TGGACACTTGATAATTTTAGCTCACCTCGAGATTGTCGCTTGTCCGTTTCCAAGCCGGAACAAACGAGATATTATTGCTACAGTACCCCCGTCTTCATCCAGCGTCTTATCTTTTAAGAGTGCGTTGTTTTTCGGCGTGCACAACAATCTTTTCATCTCGCGACAGACCCTTACGCTTACGTACCGCTTCGATGTATCGTCTCACGTAGTTGTGTTCGTAGACGCGTTCGCCAAAGTCCTCTCGCTCCAACTCTGTCTGCGGCTGGAAGAACGGGTCCATGTCAATGATACTCCAGTGTGAGAAGATGAGTTGTGGGTTACTAGCAGCTCCTGACGTCTGGATCAACAGGTCGGTGGCAAAGCCGAAGCTTTCCACGACTGGCAAGTGAGCTTTCACAGTGAATAGCGCTGTCCCATCGGACAACTCTTCCGAGTAGATATCGCCTCGTCGCTTCGAGATGACACTGTACAACTTGCCGAGCTGCTCGGCTTGACACTGCACTGTGCACTCATACACGGCCTCTACTAACCGCACAGGCTGCTTCACAAAGGACATGAGGCAAGTGGTCCGCATAGTGGAGATTACCTGTCCGCTAAGCGGTCCGTACTTGCTCGCCTCTTCATCTGACACATCGTCGCTTTTCTCATGGAAAACGACGTCTTCAACGATGAACGCGACGCCCCATACCGGTTCATCACACAAAGGTCCAGCCGAGGAGGCCATCTGGAAGCCCGTCACGATGCTGTTCTCCAGTTTCCGGATCTGCTCTGCTTTCTCTGAGTCTTCAACTTGTGTTGCGTTCGACGGGAATAGGCAGCCAGTCGAATGGTATCCTGGAATGTTGTTGATCAACATGTTTGGACCTACTCGTCGAGGGCCACAGCTCCAAATCTGGTGCATTGGTAGCGACTTTAACAAGCTGTGGTCACTCAATTGGAGCGATTTCTCCAATTTTTTCTGGAAAGCCGCGATATCCTGTGCAGCAGCTTCCAATTCCAGGTCAAATTCCTTGGTTTCTGTCTCGTCTGTGGATTTCTTGGTGTGTGTGATAAGTTTCAACAGTGGCGCATTTCTTCCAATAGCTTTGCAGTGTCAGAAGGCAATGGGAGTGCACGCAGCTTTAGAGGTCAGCGTGCCATCTCGGAGTTGTTCCCAACGCACGGTTCGGATCCTGGCGTATCAGCCGTAGTGGCTCGTCTTTATCAAGA
>NW_003303632.1:218310-222583 GCF_000142945.1 Phytophthora infestans T30-4
CAAGTACGAGCTGGCACTCTCCCTAAGTCACTGCCTTGTGACGCTATCTCACTCGCCAATGCTAACGCGTACATGCTGCTTCTTGCAGCGAGCAGCCCCCCACCGCCTACCGCTAAAGTTCCAGAAGCCCCACTGAGCGCCCCTTCAGAATGTGGCGATGCTTAGATCCGTTTTTGTATCTGTAGTTGCACGGCGGAGCATGAACGCCTGTGCCTTGTTAGTTTCTCACTGTCAGCTCTCGGTCATAAAGCTAGCTAGCCTGCCTCTCACAAATTAATAAACGCTCAAATGAACGAGGCGGAGCGCTGCGCAAAAAAAAACAAAGGGTTATCTTTTTCCGAACGGAGGTAGTAATTCCTAAGACGATGTTCCTGGCTGCATCATTACGACCTCGGTAAGTCTATATTTTTATTTTTGAAACATATTAACCCTTTATATTAAATACAGATACGACCCGCATCGAAAACGGCAATGGGATGGCAATGTTGGTATTTGGTCCTTCACGGAAAAGTACGAAGCCCAACGACGCAGCTGGAACAGAGCCAAAGGAGCAGTTTGCACGCGCAATATCGAAACTGTCAATCGCAATGTGTACAGGGAGTATTTGATTAACAAAGTATTTCCAGCTATCAAGGCGCAGTGGCGAAGAAACGATCGTCACTAAGTGATTCTTGTGCAGCAGGATATGCAAAACCCCACGTGTCCCCATGAGGATGAGTAAATCGTCAAAACGGGGCAAGAAGGAGGATGGAACATTCGACTCTTCTGTCAAGCGCCCAATTCGCTCGACCTCAACACCCTCGACCTGGGCGTCTTCAACTCAATGCAGACTCTCAAGTACTATATCCCCAGGAAGGGCATCGACGCTCTAATCGATTCAGTACCCACTGTGTATCGTCATTTGAAACCTGATACCGTGAACGATATCTTCCTCTCCTTACAGGCGTGCATGCTGATGATCTTGCAGGAAGAGGGAGGAAATTTGTACAAGCTTCCGCATTAAGGAAAGACCAAACTTCGAAGAGCCAAGCGTCTTCCTCTTCTCCCAATCATGGCTATCCATTTTGTGTTAGACAAGAGGTCTGACTTCTTCTGCGCAAATTGCGATTTGCTGGCGTTGTACTCCAGCTGAATATAGGGAGGCGAAGTAAGATTTCAGAAAATGCTAGACCTTATGTCTAACGCTAATACCTGTGTGTCCCACATTGTCGTACAAATTTGGGGGAATGATTCTTAGACGGAACTAGTCAGACATTTGTCAAACCAACAATTCTGCTCTGTATGATGTTTGGTAGGTGGGTACAAATGTAAGCAGTTTGTAGCTCCTTGGTTCTCATTGATACGCACTGCTAACTACTTGTTGTTTTTGCTTTCTTCCTCAACAGTTTTCCTACTGTCGCCCAGCTCAGCTGCCCGTGGCGTCGCTTTCGTGAGTGTTCGGTGATGTCGTCTACAGCGACGCTGCTTGCCCACTTAATGAACACATCGGTTGCAGCATCGATGGCAGTGCTACAAGGAAACAGCTCTTTAGATGTTGCATCTTCTCAATCTGAAGACATCACAAACCGAGGCTGGCTAAGACGCTTCTGACATTCTACTGTTGGGACATATTAGGAACATACAAGAGCGGCGAGGCGGTGGATTTCTGTTTCGAACTGTTTACCCACACTTCCACAGGCACCCCCCAGGTGAGGTTTGTGGAGAAGCATCAAGGGATGGTAAAATCTGCGGGTACACGCCGAAACTTTCCACTCCAGTAGTGGCAAAGCTGACCCTCGTTGCCTTCAGTGGCAGCGTCGACAACAGATTCTTGTCTGCTGGATAGCTTCTCGACAAGCTCGCCAACGCCACTATCATGAAGACACGCTCTTATAGCATCATGAAGACCGTCGTAAGTAGCCGTTCCAGCACCTATAGCTCGCTTCTCGAGCTCGGATATAATATCTTGAACAGTATCAAGCCGCGTAGCTTCAATTTTTGACACCGATTCCAGCAAACCGTCCTTTAGACCCTTCATTTCACAGAGTATAGCCACGTGAGGTGGTACCCCAGTCGGTCGTATACGCGCCGCAGCGCAGCCATCACCCGTTCTAATTCTGGTTGTGAGATTTAATAGCAGTTCTTCGTCTTGGAAAAGCGGCGTCTCAAATAAATGGTGCTGTGGAGAAAGCGTAGCCTTCAGGAAAGAGGAATGATAGACCAGCGAAGCCAGACAAAACTCTGCAATGTACTCGAGCCTATTGGGTAGACCAGGGAACATCAACTTCATCCCGTTTTCGACGCTCTCATCTCGTGAATCAAAATGTGGTGCTAGCGTCGAGAACTGGTAACTTTCGGTAGGCAATCCAGCCACTGTACGACCGACATGCATGTCGCCAGCAGCTTCATATCGGAGGTAGGTGTTTTGAACACCTCCAAGCGACCAGCCGGCTCGCAAATGAACCGCCGTTGATGAAGGACAAGCCGTTGACCCTGACGAACAAAACGTCGCTGATCCTTTCCGCATAGAGTGAGTCCCCAGCTCAGTAGCGACAATCCCTTGGCGCTGCAATTCCGTCGCGACACTCTCTTGCGCCAGTAGACGCAGCCAGCACTTCCGAAATTGCTCGTATTGGTTACTGCCAGGAAAAAGGAGATCGCCGTCGCCAAAATTAGAAACCGCCCAATATATACCTAGTGCCACAATTGGACAAATACTTGGTTGTAGCGGGTTCGCGTAGATATGGCGCGGGTCACGCGGTCGGTCCCCTCCTTGATCATTCTTCATATGCGCGAAGTAAATCTGCAGTGCATCACCCCTCCATTCCATGTGTGAATGGCGAATGCCAAAAGCATTAGACGACCGACACATTAGGTTCCACGCAATCACCATGTACGCGTGAGCAAATGCCATCTCCTTCCCCGAGTGAGAGAGCATCTCTTTGCACAAGAAAGAGTACAGATCAAACATGAGTGGGTCCTTACCAGTCTTGACAGAGCTTTCGCCGTTCGCTGCGTCCTTGGCAAGTTTATGCTTGAGTCCTTTAAAGTAGTTTGTCAGCTGGGAGTCTAAATTCTTGGTCATGGTACGGCCGTAGTCACGAAACAAGTTAGACCACCCCGCCCTGTGAGTGTTTAGGGCAGAGTAGCTTAGAGCACAGCCATCCTTTCGCTCGAGCGTCACAAGCCATGTGACAAAATCAGCTGCATCTAAGGCCTCAAACTCTAGCGGGATGACAGTGCGTCTTTGCGTAACGAGATCTTTGACACGAGAGCGCAGCTGCTGCAACGTGCACTCTGATATGTCACCGAGGCCATCGAGGAAGGGCTTGGGCACGAGATGCGGCTTGTTGCGGATAATCCAAGCGAGGAAGCGGCAGTATGAGTTCTGGTAGGTGGCCCTCGAACGCGCGGTGAATGTGTTTTCACGAATATCACGAACTGTTTTCTCTAGCTTCTCCCAATCATGGCTATCCATTTTGCGTTAGACAAGAGGTCTGACTTCTTCTGCGCAAATTGCGATTTGCTGGCGTTGTACTCCAGCTGAATATAGGGAGGCGGAGTAAGATTTCAGAAAATGTTAGACCTTATGTCTAACGCTAATACCTGTGTGTCCCACATTGTCGTACAAATTTGGGGGAATGATTCTTAGACGGAACTAGTCAGACATTTGTCAAACCAACAATTCTGCTCTGTATGATGTTTGGTAGGTGGGTACAAATGTAAGCAGTTTGTAGCTCCTTGGTTCTCATTGATACGCACTGCTAACTACTTGTTGTTTTTGCTTTCTTCCTCAACAGTTTTCCTACTGTCGCCCAGCTCAGCTGCCCGTGGCGTCGCTTTCGTGAGTGTTCGGTGATGTCGTCTACAGCGACGCTGCTTGCGCACTTAATGAACACATCGGTTGCAGCATCGATGGCAGTGCTACAAGGAAACAGCTCTTTAGATGTTGCATTTTTCTCAATCTTGAGCATCACAAACCGAAGCTGGCTAAGACGCTTCTGCATCTTCCTGTTGGGCATATCACGACCATCAAGACGGCGAAGCGGTGGTATCTGCTTCGACTTGTTACCACACATCCACAGCACCCACACGTGACGTACGGAGCAATCAGGGATGGTAAAATCTGCGGGTACACGCCGAAACTTTCCACTCCAGTAGTGGCAAAGCTGACCCTCGTTGCCTTCAGTGGCAGCGTCGACAACAGATTCTTGTCTGCTGGATAGCTTCTCAACAAGCTCGCCAACGCCACTATCATGAAGACACGCTCTTATAGCATCATGAAGACCGTGAA
>NW_003303632.1:223001-233926 GCF_000142945.1 Phytophthora infestans T30-4
GGACATCAACTTCATCCCGTTTTCGACGCTCTCATCTCCTGTATATCAAAATGTGGTGCTAACGTCGAGAACTGGTAACTTTCGGTAGGCAATCCAGCCGCTGTACGACCGACATGCATGTCGCCAGCAGCTTCATATCGGAGGTAGGTGTTTTGAACACCTCCAAGCGACCAGCCGGCTCGCAAATGAACCGCCGTTGATGAAGGACAAGCCGTTGACCCTGACGAACAAAACGTCGCTGATCCTTTCCGCATAGAGTGAGTCCCCAGCTCAGTAGCGACAATCCCTTGGCGCTGCAATTCCGTCGCGACACTCTCTTGCGCCAGTAGACGCAGCCAGCACTTCCGAAATCGCTCGTATTGGTTACTGCCAGGAAAAAGGAGATCGCCGTCGCCAAAATTAGAAACCGCCCAATATATACCTAGTGCCACAATTGGACAAATACTTGGTTGTAGCGGGTTCGCGTAGATATGGCGCGGGTCACGCGGTCGGTCCCCTCCTTGATCATTCTTCATATGCGCGAAGTAAATCTGCAGTGCATCACCCCTCCATTCCATGTGTGAATGGCGAATGCCAAAAGCATTAGACGACCGACACATTAGGTTCCACGCAATCACCATGTACGCGTGAGCAAATGCCATCTCCTTCCCGAGTGAGAGAGCATCTCTTTGCACAAGAAAGAGTACAGATCAAACATGAGTGGGTCCTTACCAGTCTTGACAGAGCTCTCGCCGTTCGCTGCGTCCTTGGCAAGTTTATGCTTGAGTCCTTTAAAGTAGTTTGTCAGCTCGGAGTCTAAATTCTTGGTCATGGTACGGCCGTAGTCACGAAACAAGTTAAACAACCCCGCCCTGTGAGTGTTTAGGGCAGAGTAGCTTAGAGCACAGCCATCCTTTCGCTCGAGCGTCACAAGCCATGTGACAAAATCAGCTGCATCTAAGGCCTCAAACTCTAGCGGGATGACAGTGCGTCTTTGCGTAACGAGATCTTTGACACGAGAGCGCAGCTGCTGCAACGTGCACTCTGATATGTCACCGAGGCCATCGAGGAAGGGCTTGGGCACGAGATGCGGCTTGTTGCGGATAATCCAAGCGAGGAAGCGGCAGTATGAGTTCTGGTAGGTGGCCCTCGAACGCGCGGTGACTGTGTTTTCACGAATATCACGAACTGTTTTCTCTAGCTTCTCCCAATCATGGCTATCCATTTTGTGTTAGACAAGAGGTCTGACTTCTTCTGCGCAAATTGCTGGCGTTGTACTCCAGCTGAATATAGGGAGGCGAAGTAAGATTTCAGAAAATGCTAGACCTTATGGCTAACGCTAATACCTGTGTGTCCCACATTGTCGTACAAATTTGGGGGAATGATTCTTAGACGGAACTAGTCAGACATTTGTCAAACCAACAATTCTGCTCTGTATGATGTTTGGTAGGTGGGTACAAATGTAAGCAGTTTGTAGCTCCTTGGTTCTCATTGATACGCACTGCTAACTACTTGTTGTTTTTGCTTTCTTCCTCAACAGTTTTCCTACTGTCGCCCAGCTCAGCTGCCCGTGGCGTCGCTTTCGTGAGTGTTCGGTGATGTCGTCTACAGCGACGCTGCTTGCCCACTTAATGAACACATCGGTTGCAGCATCGATGGCAGTGCTACAAGGAAACAGCTCTTTAGATGTTGCATCTTTCTCAATCTTGAGCATCACAAACCAAAGCTGGCTAAGACGCTTCTGCATCTTCCTGTTGGGCATATCACGACCATCAAGACGGCGAAGCGGTGGTATCTGCTTCGACTTGTTACCACACATCCACAGCACCCACACGTGACGTACGGAGCAATCAGGGATGGTAAAATCTGCGGGTACACGCCGAAACTTTCCACTCCAGTAGTGGCAAAGCTGACCCTCGTTGCCTTCAGTGGCAGCGTCGACAACAGATTCTTGTCTGCTGGATAGCTTCTCGACAAGCTCGCCAACGCCACTATCATGAAGACACGCTCTTATAGCATCATGAAGACCGTCGTAAGTAACCGTTCCAGCACCTATAGCTCGCTTTTCGAGCTCGGATAAAATATCTTGAGCAGTATCAAGCCGGGTAGCTTCAGCTTTTGACACCGATTCCAGCAAACCGTCCTTTAGACCCTTCATTTCACAGAGTGTAGCCACGTGAGGTGGTACCCCAGTCGGTCGTATACGCGCCGCAGCGCAACCATCACCCGTTCTAATTCTGGTTGTGAGATTTAATAGCAGTTCTTCGTCTTGGAAAAGCGGCGTCTCAAATAAATGGTGCTGTGGAGAAAGCGTAGCCTTCAGGAAAGAGGAATGATAGACCAGCGAAGCAAGACAAAATTCTGCAATATACTCGAGCCTATTGGGTAGGCCAGGGAACATCAACTTCATCCCGTTTTCGACGCTCTCATCTCGTGAATCAAAATGTGGTGCTAGCGTCGACTACTGGTAACTTTCGGTAGGCAATCCAGCCGCTGTACGACCGACATGCATGTCGCCAGCAGCTTCATATCGGAGGTAGGTGTTTTGAACACCTCCAAGCGACCAGCCGGCTCGCAAATGAACCGCCGTTGATGAAGGACAAGCCGTTGACCCTGACGAACAAAACGTCGCTGATCCTTTCCGCATAGAGTGAGTCCCCAGCTCAGTAGCGACAATCCCTTGGCGCTGCAATTCCGTCGCGACACTCTCTTGCGCCAGTAGACGCAGCCAGCACTTCCGAAATCGCTCGTATTGGTTACTGCCAGGAAAAAGGAGATCGCCGTCGCCAAAATTAGAAACCGCCCAATATATACCTAGTGCCACAATTGGACAAATACTTGGTTGTAGCGGGTTCGCGTAGATATGGCGCGGGTCACGCGGTCGGTCCCCTCCTTGATCATTCTTCATATGCGCGAAGTAAATCTGCAGTGCATCACCCCTCCATTCCATGTGTGAATGGCGAATGCCAAAAGCATTAGACGACCGACACATTAGGTTCCACGCAATCACCATGTACGCGTGAGCAAATGCCATCTCCTTCCCGAGTGAGAGAGCATCTCTTTGCACAAGAAAGAGTACAGATCAAACATGAGTGGGTCCTTACCAGTCTTGACAGAGCTCTCGCCGTTCGCTGCGTCCTTGGCAAGTTTATGCTTGAGTCCTTTAAAGTAGTTTGTCAGCTCGGAGTCTAAATTCTTGGTCATGGTACGGCCGTAGTCACGAAACAAGTTAAACAACCCCGCCCTGTGAGTGTTTAGGGCAGAGTAGCTTAGAGCACAGCCATCCTTTCGCTCGAGCGTCACAAGGCATGCGACAAAATCAGCTGCATCTAAGGCCTCAAACTCTAGCGGGATGACAGTGCGTCTTTGCGTAACGAGATCTTTGACACGAGAGCGCAGCTGCTGCAACGTGCACTCTGATATGTCACCGAGGCCATCGAGGAAGGGCTTGGGCACGAGATGCGGCTTGTTGCGGATAATCCAAGCGAGGAAGCGGCAGTATGAGTTCTGGTAGGTGGCCCTCGAACGCGCGGTGACTGTGTTTTCACGAATATCACGAACTGTTTTCTCTAGCTTCTCCCAATCATGGCTATCCATTTTGTGTTAGACAAGAGGTCTGACTTCTTCTGCGCAAATTGCTGGCGTTGTACTCCAGCTGAATATAGGGAGGCGAAGTAAGATTTCAGAAAATGCTAGACCTTATGTCTAACGCTAATACCTGTGTGTCCCACATTGTCGTACAAATTTGGGGGAATGATTCTTAGACGGAACTAGTCAGACATTTGTCAAACCAACAATTCTGCTCTGTATGATGTTTGGTAGGTGGGTACAAATGTAAGCAGTTTGTAGCTCCTTGGTTCTCATTGATACGCACTGCTAACTACTTGTTGTTTTTGCTTTCTTCCTCAACAGTTTTCCTACTGTCGCCCAGCTCAGCTGCCCGTGGCGTCGCTTTCGTGAGTGTTCGGTGATGTCGTCTACAGCGACGCTGCTTGCGCACTTAATGAAGACATCGGTTGCAGCATCGATGGCAGTGCTACAAGGAAACAGCTCTTTAGATGTTGCATCTTTCTCAATCTTGAGCATCACAAACCAAAGCTGGCTAAGACGCTTCTGCATCTTCCTGTTGGGCATATCACGACCATCAAGACGGCGAAGCGGTGGTATCTGCTTCGACTTGTTACCACACATCCACAGCACCCACACGTGACGTACGGAGCAATCAGGGATGGTAAAATCTGCGGGTACACGCCGAAACTTTCCACTCCAGTAGTGGCAAAGCTGACCCTCGTTGCCTTCAGTGGCAGCGTCGACAACAGATTCTTGTCTGCTGGATAGCTTCTCGACAAGCTCGCCAACGCCACTATCATGAAGACACGCTCTTATAGCATCATGAAGACCGTCGTAAGTAACCGTTCCAGCACCTATAGCTCGCTTCTCGAGCTCGGATAAAATATCTTGAGCAGTATCAAGCCGGGTAGCTTCAGCTTTTGACACCGATTCCAGCAAACCGTCCTTTAGACCCTTCATTTCACAGAGTGTAGCCACGTGAGGTGGTACCCCAGTCGGTCGTATACGCGCCGCAGCGCAACCATCACCCGTTCTAATTCTGGTTGTGAGATTTAATGGCAGTTCTTCGTCTTGGAAAAGCGGCGTCTCAAATAAACGGTGCTGTGGAGAAAGCGTAGCCTTCAGGAATGAGGAATGATAGACCAGCGAAGCCAGACAAAACTCTGCAATATACTCGAGCCTATTAGGTAGGCCAGGGAACATCAACTTCATCCCGTTTTCGACGCTCTCATCTCGTGAATCAAAATGTGGTGCTAACGTCGAGAACAGGTAACTTTCGGTAGGCAATCCAGCCACTGTACGACCGACATGCATGTCGCCAGCCGCTTCATATCGGAGGTAGGTGTTTTGAACACCTCCAAGCGACCAGCCGGCTCGCAAATGAACCGCCGTTGATGAAGGACAAGCCGTTGACCCTGACGAACAAAACGTCGCTGATCCTTTCCGCATAGAGTGAGTCCCCAGCTCAGTAGCGACAATCCCTTGGCGCTGCAATTCCGTCGCGACACTCTCTTGCGCCAGTAGACGCAGCCAGCACCTCCGAAATCGCTCGTATTGGTTACTGCCAGGAAAAAGGAGATCGCCGTCGCCAAAATTAGAAACCGCCCAATATATACCTAGTGCCACAATTGGACAAATACTTGGTTGTAGCGGGTTCGCGTAGATATGGCGCGGGTCACGCGGTCGGTCCCCTCCTTGATCATTCTTCATATGCGCGAAGTAAATCTGCAGTGCATCACTCCTCCATTCCATGTGTGAATGGCGAATGCCAAAAGCATTAGACGACCGACACATTAGGTTCCACGCAATCACCATGTACGCGTGAGCAAATGCCATCTCCTTCCCGAGTGAGAGAGCATCTCTTTGCACAAGAAAGAGTACAGATCAAACATGAGTGGGTCCTTACCAGTCTTGACAGAGCTCTCGCCGTTCGCTGCGTCCTTGGCAAGTTTATGCTTGAGTCCTTTAAAGTAGTTTGTCAGCTCGGAGTCTAAATTCTTGGTCATGGTACGGCCGTAGTCACGAAACAAGTTAAACAACCCCGCCCTGTGAGTGTTTAGGGCAGAGTAGCTTAGAGCACAGCCATCCTTTCGCTCGAGCGTCACAAGCCATGTGACAAAATCAGCTGCATCTAAGGCCTCAAACTCTAGCGGGATGACAGTGCGTCTTTGCGTAACGAGATCTTTGACACGAGAGCGCAGCTGCTGCAACGTGCACTCTGATATGTCACCGAGGCCATCGAGGAAGGGCTTGGGCACGAGATGCGGCTTGTTGCGGATAATCCAAGCGAGGAAGCGGCAGTATGAGTTCTGGTAGGTGGCCCTCGAACGCGCGGTGAATGTGTTTTCACGAATATCACGAACTGTTTTCTCTAGCTTCTCCCAATCATGGCTATCCATTTTGTGTTAGACAAGAGGTCTGACTTCTTCTGCGCAAATTGCGATTTGCTGGCGTTGTACTCCAGCTGAATATAGGGAGGCGAAGTAAGATTTCAGAAAATGGTAGACCTTATGTCTAACGCTAATACCTGTGTGTCCCACATTGTCGTACAAATTTGGGGGAATGATTCTTAGACGGAACTAGTCAGACATTTGTCAAACCAACAATTCTGCTCTGTATGATGTTTGGTAGGTGGGTACAAATGTAAGCAGTTTGTAGCTCCTTGGTTCTCATTGATACGCACTGCTAACTACTTGTTGTTTTTGCTTTCTTCCTCAACAGTTTTCCTACTGTCGCCCAGCTCAGCTGCCCGTGGCGTCGCTTTCGTGAGTGTTCGGTGATGTCGTCTACAGCGACGCTGCTTGCGCACTTAATGAACACATCGGTTGCAGCATCGATGGCAGTGCTACAAGGAAACAGCTCTTTAGATGTTGCATCTTTCTCAATCTTGAGCATCACAAACCGAAGCTGGCTAAGACGCTTCTGCATCTTCCTGTTGGGCATATCACGACCATCAAGACGGCGAAGCGGTGGTATCTGCTTCGACTTGTTACCACACATCCACAGCACCCACACGTGACGTACGGAGCAATCAGGGATGGTAAAATCTGCGGGTACACGCCGAAACTTTCCACTCCAGTAGTGGCAAAGCTGACCCTCGTTGCCTTCAGTGGCAGCGTCGACAACAGATTCTTGTCTGCTGGATAGCTTCTCGACAAGCTCGCCAACGCCACTATCATGAAGACACGCTCTTATAGCATCATGAAGACCGTCGTAAGTAGCCGTTCCAGCACCTATAGCTCGCTTCTCGAGCTCGGATAAAATATCTTGAACAGTATCAAGCCGGGTAGCTTCAATTTTTGACACCGATTCCAGCAAACCGTCCTTTAGACCCTTCATTTCACAGAGTATAGCCACGTGAGGTGGTACCCCAGTCGGTCGTATACGCGCCGCAGCGCAACCATCACCCGTTCTAATTCTGGTTGTGAGATTTAATAGCAGCTCTTCGTCTTGGAAAAGCGGCGTCTCAAATAAATGGTGCTGTGGAGAAAGCGTAGCCTTCAGGAAAGAGGAATGATAGACCAGCGAAGCCAGACAAAACTCTGCAATGTACTCGAGCCTATTGGGTAGGCCAGGGAACATCAACTTCATCCCGTTTTCGACGCTCTCATCTCGTGAATCAAAATGTGGTGCTAGCGTCGAGAACTGGTAACTTTCGGTAGGCAATCCAGCCACTGTACGACCGACATGCATGTCGCCAGCAGCTTCATATCGGAGGTAGGTGTTTTGAACACCTCCAAGCGACCAGCCGGCTCGCAAATGAACCGCCGTTGATGAAGGACAAGCCGTTGACCCTGACGAACAAAACGTCGCTGATCCTTTCCGCATAAAGTGAGTCCCCAGCTCAGTAGCGACAATCCCTTGGCGCTGCAATTCCGTCGCGACACTCTCTTGCGCCAGTAGACGCAGCCAGCACTTCCGAAATCGCTCGTATTGGTTACTGCCAGGAAAAAGGAGATCGCCGTCGCCAAAATTAGAAACCGCCCAATATATACCAAGTGCCACAATTGGACAAATACTTGGTTGTAGCGGGTTCGCGTAGATATGGCGCGGGTCACGCGGTCGGTCCCCTCCTTGATCATTCTTCATATGCGCGAAGTAAATCTGCAGTGCATCACCCCTCCATTCCATGTGTGAATGGCGAATGCCAAAAGCATTAGACGACCGACACATTAGGTTCCACGCAATCACCATGTACGCGTGAGCAAATGCCATCTCCTTCCCCGAGTGAGAGAGCATCTCTTTGCACAAGAAAGAGTACAGATCAAACATGAGTGGGTCCTTACCAGTCTTGACAGAGCTCTCGCCGTTCGCTGCGTCCTTGGCAAGTTTATGCTTGAGTCCTTTAAAGTAGTTTGTCAGCTCGGAGTCTTAATTCTTGGTCATGGTACGGCCGTAGTCACGAAACAAGTTAAACAACCCCGCCCTGTGAGTGTTTAGGGCAGAGTAGCTTAGAGCACAGTCATCCTTTCGCTCGAGCGTCACAAGCCATGTGACAAAATCAGCTGCATCTAAGGCCTCAAACTCTAGCGGGATGACAGTGCGTCTTTGCGTAACGAGATCTTTGACACGAGAGCGCAGCTGCTGCAACGTGCACTCTGATATGTCACCGAGGCCATCGAGGAAGGGCTTGGGCACGAGATGCGGCTTGTTGCGGATAATCCAAGCGAGGAAGCGGCAGTATGAGTTCTGGTAGGTGGCCCTCGAACGCGCGGTGACTGTGTTTTCACGAATATCACGAACTGTTTTCTCTAGCTTCTCCCAATCATGGCTATCCATTTTGTGTTAGACAAGAGGTCTGACTTCTTCTGCGCAAATTGCGATTTGCTGGCGTTGTACTCCAGATGAATATAGGGAGGCGAAGTAAGATTTCAGAAAATGTTAGACCTTATGTCTAACGCTAATACCTGTGTGTCCCACATTGTCGTACAAATTTGGGGGAATGATTCTTAGACGGAACTAGTCAGACATTTGTCAAACCAACAATTCTGCTCTGTATGATGTTTGGTAGGTGGGTACAAATGTAAGCAGTTTGTAGCTCCTTGGTTCTCATTGATACGCACTGCTAACGACTTGTTGTTTTTGCTTTCTTCCTCAACAGTTTTCCTACTGTCGCCCAGCTCAGCTGCCCGTGGCGTCGCTTTCGTGAGTGTTCGGTGATGTCGTCTACAGCGACGCTGCTTGCGCACTTAATGAACACATCGGTTGCAGCATCGATGGCAGTGCTACAAGGAAACAGCTCTTTAGATGTTGCATCTTTCTCAATCTTGAGCATCACAAACCGAAGCTGGCTAAGACGCTTCTGCATCTTCCTGTTGGGCATATCACGACCATCAAGACGGCGAAGCGGTGGTATCTGCTTCGACTTGTTACCACACATCCACAGCACCCACACGTGACGTACGGAGCAATCAGGGATGGTAAAATCTGCGGGTACACGCCGAAACTTTCCACTCCAGTAGTGGCAAAGCTGACCCTCGTTGCCTTCAGTGGCAGCGTCGACAACAGATTCTTGTCTGCTGGATAGCTTCTCGACAAGCTCGCCAACGCCACTATCATGAAGACACGCTCTTATAGCATCATGAAGACCGTCGTAAGTAACCGTTCCAGCACCTATAGCTCGCTTCTCGAGCTCGGATATAATATCTTGAACAGTATCAAGCCGGGTAGCTTCAACTTTTGACACCGATTCCAGCAAACCGTCCTTTAGACCCTTCATTTCACAGAGTATAGCCACGTGAGGTGGTACCCCAGTCGGTCGTATACGCGCCGCAGCGCAACCATCACCCGTTCTGATTCTGGTTGTGAGATTTAATAGCAGTTCTTCGTCTTGGAATAGCGGCGTCTCAAATAAATGGTGCTGTGGAGAAAGCGTAGCCTTCAGGAAAGAGGAATGATAGACCAGCGAAGCCAGACAAAACTCTGCAATGTACTCGAGCCTATTGGGTAGGCCAGGGAACATCAACTTCATCCCGTTTTCGACGCTCTCATCTCGTGAATCAAAAATGTGGTGCTAGCGTCGAGAACTGGTAACTTTCGGTAGGCAATCCAGCCACTGTACGACCGACATGTATGTCGCCAGCAGCTTCATATCGGAGGTAGGTGTTTTGAACACCTCCAAGCGACCAGCCGGCTCGCAAATGAACCGCCGTTGATGAAGGACAAGCCGTTGACCCTGACGAACAAAACGTCGCTGATCCTTTCCGCATAGAGTAAGTCCCCAGCTCAGTAGCGACAATCCCTTGGCGCTGCAATTCCGTCGCGACACTCTCTTGCGCCAGTAGACGCAGCCAGCACTTCCGAAATCGCTCGTATTGGTTACTGCCAGGAAAAAGGAGATCGCCGTCGCCAAAATTAGAAACCGCCCAATATATACCTAGTGCCACAATTGGACAAATACTTGGTTGTAGCGGGCTCGCGTAGATATGGCGCGGGTCACGCGGTCGGTCCCCTCCTTGATCATTCTTCATATGCGCGAAGTAAATCTGCAGTGCATCACCCCTCCATTCCATGTGTGAATGGCGAATGCCAAAAGCATTAGACGACCGACACATTAGGTTCCACGCAATCACCATGTACGCGTGAGCAAATGCCATCTCCTTCCCCGAGTGAGAGAGCATCTCTTTGCACAAGAAAGAGTACAGATCAAACATGAGTGGGTCCTTACCAGTCTTGACAGAGCTCTCGCCGTTCGCTGCGTCCTTGGCAAGTTTATGCTTGAGTCCTTTAAAGTAGTTTGTCAGCTCGGAGTCTAAATTCTTGGTCATGGTACGGCCGTAGTCGCGAAACAAGTTAAACAACCCCGCCCTGTGAGTGTTTAGGGCAGAGTAGCTTAGAGCACAGCCATCCTTTCGCTCGAGCGTCACAAGCCATGTGACAAAATCAGCTGCATCTAAGGCCTCAAACTCTAGCGGGATGACAGTGCGTCTTTGCGTAACGAGATCTTTGACACGAGAGCGCAGCTGCTGCAACGTGCACTCTGATATGTCACCGAGGCCATCGAGGAAGGGCTTGGGCACGAGATGCGGCTTGTTGCGGATAATCCAAGCGAGGAAGCGGCAGTATGAGTTCTGGTAGGTGGCCCTCGAACGCGCGGTGACTGTGTTTTCACGAATATCACGAACTGTTTTCTCTAGCTTCTCCCAATCATGGCTATCCATTTTGTGTTAGACAAGAGGTTCGATTTTTTCTGGTGACAATATTATTCGCGTGTTTTGTTGGTGAGCCGCTTATACATTTTGGTTGATGTTAGAGTCACACAATGTGATTGTGACTTCATACTTAAGTGCGTATTGGCACTACAGACCAGGCGCTGTGAACGAGGATGCCAATGACAAAGTCACAAAGGCACAATGGAGACACACTTAGCCGTATGA
>NW_003303632.1:236122-238938 GCF_000142945.1 Phytophthora infestans T30-4
TATCATTTGTGTAGACAGAGTTGACTTTTTTGCGCAAATGCGTTTGCTGGCGTTGTACTCCAGCTGATATAGAGAGAAGTAGATTCAGAAATGTAGCCTTATGTCTAACGCTAATACCTGTGTGTCCCACATTGTCGTACAAATTGGGAGAATGATTCTTAGACGGAACTAGTCAGACATTGTCAAACCAACAATTCTGCTCTGTATGATGTTTGGTAGGTGGGTACAAATGTAAGCAGTTTGTAGCTCCTTGGTTCTCATTGATACGCACTGCTAACGACTTGTTGTTTTTGCTTTCTTCCTCAACAGTTTTCCTACTGTCGCCCAGCTCAGCTGCCCGTGGCGTCGCTTTCTTGAGTGTTCGGTGATGTCGTCTACAGCGACGCTGCTTGCGCACTTAATGAACACATCGGTTGCAGCATCGATGGCAGTGCTACAAGGAAACAGCTCTTTAGATGTTGCATCTTTCTCAATCTTGAGCACCACAAACCGAAGCTGGCTAAGACGCTTCTGCATCTTCCTGTTGGGCATATCACGACCATCAAGACGGCGAAGCGGTGGTATCTGCTTCGACTTGTTACCACACATCCACAGCACCCACACGTGACGTACGGAGCAATCAGGGATGGTAAAATCTGCGGGTACACGCCGAAACTTTCCACTCCAGTAGTGGCAAAGCTGACCCTCGTTGCCTTCAGTGGCAGCGTCGACAACAGATTCTTGTCTGCTGGATAGCTTCTCGACAAGCTCGCCAACGCCACTATCATGAAGACACGCTCTTATAGCATCATGAAGACCGTCGTAAGTAGCCGTTCCAGCACCTATAGCTCGCTTCTCGAGCTCGGATATAATATCTTGAACAGTATCAAGCCGGGTAGCTTCAACTTTTGACACCGATTTCAGCAAACCGTCCTTTAGACCCTTCATTTCACAGAGTATAGCCACGTGAGGTGGTACCCCAGTCGGTCGTATACGCGCCGCAGCGCAACCATCACCCGTTCTTATTCTGGTTGTGAGATTTAATAGCAGTTCTTCGTCTTGGAAAAGCGGCGTCTCAAATAAATGGTGCTGTGGAGAAAGCGTAGCCTTCAGGAAAGAGGAATGATAGACCAGCGAAGCAAGACAAAATTCTGCAATATACTCGAGCCTATTGGGTAGGCCAGGGAACATCAACTTCATCCCGTTTTCGACGCTCTCATCTCGTGAATCAAAATGTGGTGCTAACGTCGAGAACAGGTAACTTTCGGTAGGCAATCCAGCCACTGTACGACCGACATGCATGTCGCCAGCAGCTTCATATCGGAGGTAGGTGTTTTGAACACCTCTAAGCGACCAGCCGGCTCGCAAATGAACCGCCGTTGATGAAGGACAAGCCGTTGACCCTGACGAACAAAACGTCGCTGATCCTTTCCGCATAGAGTGAGTCCCCAGCTCAGTAGCGACAATCCCTTGGCGCTGCAATTCCGTCGCGACACTCTCTTGCGCCAGTAGACGCAGCCAGCACTTCCGAAATCGCTCGTATTGGTTACTGCCAGGAAAAAGGAGATCGCCGTCGCCAAAATTAGAAACCGCCCAATATACACCTTGTGCCACAATTGGACAAATACTTGGTTGTAGCGGGTTCGCGTAGATATGGCGCGGGTCACGCGGTCGGTCCCCTCCTTGATCATTCTTCATATGCGCGAAGTAAATCTGCAGTGCATCACCCCTCCATTCCATGTGTGAATGGCGAATGCCAAAAGCATTAGACGACCGACACATTAGGTTCCACGCAATCACCATGTACGCGTGAGCAAATGCCATCTCCTTCCCGAGTGAGAGAGCATCTCTTTGCACAAGAAAGAGTGCAGATCAAACATGAGTGGGTCCTTACCAGTCTTGACAGAGCTCTCGCCGTTCGCTGCGTCCTTGGCAAGTTTATGCTTGAGTCCTTTAAAGTAGTTTGTCAGCTCGGAGTCTAAATTCTTGGTCATGGTACGGCCGTAGTCACGAAACAAGTTAAACAACCCCGCCCTGTGAGTGTTTAGGGCAGAGTAGCTTAGAGCACAGCCATCCTTTCGCTCGAGCGTCACAAGCCATGTGACAAAATCAGCTGCATCTAAGGCCTCAAACTCTAGCGGGATGACAGTGCGTCTTTGCGTAGCGAGATCTTTGATACGAGAGCGCAGCTGCTGCAACGTGCACTCTGATATGTCACCGAGGCCATCGAGGAAGGGCTTGGGCACGAGATGCGGCTTGTTGCGGATAATCCAAGCGAGGAAGCGGCAGTATGAGTTCTGGTAGGTGGCCCTCGAACGCGCGGTGACTGTGTTTTCACGAATATCACGAACTGTTTTCTCTAGCTTCTCCCAATCATGGCTATCCATTTTGTGTTAGACAAGAGGTCTGACTTCTTCTGCGCAAATTGCGATTTGCTGGCGTTGTACTCCAGCTGAATATAGGGAGGCGAAGTAAGATTTCAGAAAATGTTAGACCTTATGTCTAGCGCTAATACCTGTGTGTCCCACATTGTCGTACAAATTTGGGGTAATGATCAAAATGTCTGTTTCGGGTGATTATTTCCAACCAGAGGAAGTTTTTTTGTTGGTTTTTAGAAGAACTGAAGTCGCCAGTGTAATTTCATGAGCAACAACATGTGAACGCACAAACCAGCATAAAGTTGAGTATGCTCAATACTTTGCAACTCTATACAACCTCTAGTCTTGGTCTGCAAAGGCACAAAAACAGCAATAGCAACAACACAATGAGTCGATCAACCTTTAGCAGCACATTGACAACTTATTCAGGAGTCAACTCACGTGCACGGGTTGGGTCAT
>NW_003303632.1:239828-242738 GCF_000142945.1 Phytophthora infestans T30-4
CCTTGGTTCTCATTGATACGCACTGCTAACTACTTGTTGTTTTTGCTTTCTTCCTCAACAGTTTTCCTACTGTTGCCCAGCTCAGCTGCCCGTGGCGTCGCTTTCGTGAGTGTTCGGTGATGTCGTCTACAGCGACGCTGCTTGCCCACTTAATGAACACATCGGTTGCAGCATCGATGGCAGTGCTACAAGGAAACAGCTCTTTAGATGTTGCATCTTTCTCAATCTTGAGCATCACAAACCGAAGCTGGCTAAGACGCTTCTGCATCTTCCTGTTGGGCATATCACGACCATCAAGACGGCGAAGCGGTGGTATCTGCTTCGACTTGTTACCACACATCCACAGCACCCACACGTGACGTACGGAGCAATCAGGGATGGTAAAATCTGCGGGTACACGCCGAAACTTTCCACTCCAGTAGTGGCAAAGCTGACCCTCGTTGCCTTCAGTGGCAGCGTCGACAACAGATTCTTGTCTGCTGGATAGCTTCTCGACAAGCTCGCCAACGCCACTATCATGAAGACACGCTCTTATAGCATCATGAAGACCGTCGTAAGTAACCGTTCCAGCACCTATAGCTCGCTTCTCGAGCTCGGATAAAATATCTTGAACAGTATCAAGCCGGGTAGCTTCAATTTTTGACACCGATTCCAGCAAACCGTCCTTTAGACCCTTCATTTCACAGAGTATAGCCACGTGAGGTGGTACCCCAGTCGGTCGTATACGCGCCACAGCGCAACCATCACCCGTTCTAATTCTGGTTGTGAGATTTAATGGAGCTGCTGCAACGTGCACTCTGATATGTCACCGAGGCCATCGAGGAAGGGCTTGGGCACGAGATGCGGCTTGTTGCGGATAATCCAAGCGAGGAAGCGGCAGTATGAGTTCTGGTAGGTGGCCCTCGAACGCGCGGTGACTGTGTTTTCACGAATATCACGAACTGTTTTCTCTAGCTTCTCCCAATCATGGCTATCCATTTGGTGTTAGACAAGAGGTCTGACTTCTTCTGCGCAAATTGCGATTTGCTGGCGTTGTACTCCAGCTGAATATAGGGAGGCGAAGTAAGATTTCAGAAAATGTTAGACCTTATGTCTAACGCTAATACCTGTGTGTCCCACATTGTCGTACAAATTTGGGGGAATGATTCTTAGACGAAACTAGTCAGACATTTGTCAAACCAACAATTCTGCTATGTATGATGTTTGGTAGGTGGGTACAAATGTAAGCAGTTTGTAGCTCCTTGGTTCTCATTGATACGCACTGCTAACTACTTGTTGTTTTTGCTTTCTTCCTCAACAGTTTTCCTACTGTCGCCCAGCTCAGCTGTCCGTGGCGTCGCTTTCGTGAGTGTTCGGTGATGTCGTCTACAGCGACGCTGCTTGCGCACTTAATGAAGACATCGGTTGCAGCATCGATGGCAGTGCTACAAGGAAACAGCTCTTTAGATGTTGCATCTTTCTCAATCTTGAGCATCACAAACCGAAGCTGGCTAAGACGCTTCTGCATCTTCCTGTTGGGCATATCACGACCATCAAGACGGCGAAGCGGTGGTATCTGCTTCGACTTGTTACCACACATCCACAGCACCCACACGTGACGTACGGAGCAATCAGGGATGGTAAAATCTGCGGGTACACGCCGAAACTTTCCACTCCAGTAGTGGCAAAGCTGACCCTCGTTGCCTTCAGTGGCAGCGTCGACAACAGATTCTTGTCTGCTGGATAGCTTCTCGACAAGCTCGCCAACGCCACTATCATGAAGACACGCTCTTATAGCATCATGAAGACCGTCGTAAGTAACCGTTCAAGCACCTATAGCTCGCTTCTCGAGCTCGAATATAATATCTTGAACAGTTTCAAGCCGGGTAGCTTCAGCTTTTGACACCGATTCCAGCAAACCGTCCTTTAGACCCTTCATTTCACAGAGTATAGCCACGTGAGGTGGTACCCCAGTCGGTCGTATACGCGCCACAGTGCAACCATCACCCGTTCTAATTCTGGTTGTGAGATTTAATAGCAGTTCTTCGTCTTGGAAAAGCGGCGTCTCAAATAAATGGTGCTGTGGAGAAAGCGTAGCCTTCAGGAAAGAGGAATGATAGACCAGCGAAGCAAGACAAAATTCTGCAATATACTCGAGCCTATTGGGTAGGCCAGGGAACATCAACTTCATCCCGTTTTCGACGCTCTCATCTCGTGAATCAAAATGTGGTGCTAGCGTCGACTACTGGTAACTTTCGGTAGGCAATCCAGCCGCTGTACGACCGACATGCATGTCGCCAGCAGCTTCATATCGGAGGTAGGTGTTTTGAACACCTCCAAGCGACCAGCCGGCTCGCAAATGAACCGCCGTTGATGAAGGACAAGCCGTTGACCCTGACGAACAAAACGTCGCTGATCCTTTCCGCATAAAGTGAGTCCCCAGCTCAGTAGCGACAATCCCTTGGCGCTGCAATTCCGTCGCGACACTCTCTTGCGCCAGTAGACGCAGCCAGCACTTCCGAAATCGCTCGTATTGGTTACTGCCAGGAAAAAGGAGATCGCCGTCGCCAAAATTAGAAACCGCCCAATATATACCAAGTGCCACAATTGGACAAATACTTGGTTGTAGCGGGTTCGCGTAGATATGGCGCGGGTCACGCGGTCGGTCCCCTCCTTGATCATTCTTCATATGCGCGAAGTAAATCTGCAGTGCATCACCCCTCCATTCCATGTGTGAATGGCAGCTCTGATACGTTGCGGCTACAGATGATGAGAAGTTGAGGTGCTGCACTGTTCGCGTTCGTTGCGTAGGGATCTCTGCTCCGTTGGGTTCAGAAACCAACTCATTTTCGCTGACCAGAATTTACACTATCTTTCGTGTCTTTTAAATAAAAGGTGGACTGGATTCATGCGTATGGAAACTTTGATAGC
>NW_003303632.1:243001-246134 GCF_000142945.1 Phytophthora infestans T30-4
GATATCCGAACATCCTTTCGTGCTGAAGGTTCGTGTCATCGAACTAAGTTCGAGAATTCCTGCGGTGATGCTAACGATAACCCTCTGACGTTGCTGCTTGAACAGGACGGCAAGGGAGAAGTTGTTCATATCTGCAAGGTATGCTTGCAGCGGGAGCCATGATTTCGGGTGCCACCGAGCGTACGGCGGCAGCAGCCTCGGACTGAGCAAACCGCAACTGACGCTCCAAGTCGGCGACTCGTTCGGGTAATGCCGACAGCGCGTCAGGAAGAGGTTGTACCGCAGCGAGGACATCATCGAAGCCAACAGCAGTCTCGAGGCGACGTTGAGTGTGTACATCGCCGTGGAGAGGAGGCGCAACGCTGAGCTGCACTTGGTGACGAGCCATTGCGGTCAAGTACGGAATTATCGAGGTCATCATGTGATCGACCGATGCCTCCGTACTTTCAGCCAGCATGGCACGCAGCGAATCTTCATTGAGTGGTGTGTACCACCAGCAGGCGCAGGAGGAGCAGCAGGAGCCATCTCCGCGAATTCAGCGACGACGGGGAGTGCTGCAGGAGCTACCGCAGGGAGTGAAGAGTCCGGGGCAGGAAGCGCCGGAAGGCGGTTGATGACGCCGCTGTCGGAGGAAGTGCAGCAGACTGAGGAGCGTTCGAACCCTCGGTCTTGCCCTCCTGAGAAACAAGTCGAGTAATGCGAGGTGATGAGCAAGGTACCGATGATTCAGGAGAAGGATGGGCTGACGTACCTCCAGCTGCTCACGTTCGCGACGTCTACGAGGATTGAGACGCTGAAAAGCGTCGGACACGGCTCGATTCAGACGCTTGGACATACGGTGACGAGATGGTGAATTGAAGAATGAAGAAATGTCACAACGGGCACCAGTACCGTGGCTTCCATTGCGACAGGGGCAGTTGTGGTGTAGTGATTTCTCCGTAGTTGCGGATTATCACCCGTCGACAAAGACGTGACACCGCCCAAGTTGTTCAAGCGACGAACCCTCGGTCAGGTGATGTACGGAGACGCCAAGGTGCAAGGGACTCGACGGCGTCACCTCCGAACGTTCAACGAGTATTGGATACGGGCATATGTCGCTGAATCCAGGCTGTCCTTATTATTAATAATGGACTGGTCGGATTCGCATTCAGCGGACCATCTACGGTACGAACCCTCAGTGGCGGTTGAGATGAGTTCGCGGAAGACTCAGCGACCTTTGGAAGACACGTTCACCGTCTGAGACAGGGCGCGGACCGTTAAAGATGCTCATGCGACGGTGCAGACGACGCTTGGCATGCAAGAAGATCCATAACGGATCATTTTTCACTTGATATTTGTATACTTGATTAGGACTTCTTATTAGGAATAGACCCGAAAGGGTAAGCTTAAATACAGAACAGAATTTCCCACTCAAGCACACAGAGCGACGTCCGGCTTCAAGGTAAGCGTCAGGTCAAGCTTGTTTGAGTGTGTTATGCCTGTCGTGAACTCGAAGCTCTGTAGCGAGAGTTCATCCGCAGGCCAGAGACTGGTGTATTGGCGATATATATATGAGGAGTTTTAGCGTGACGGCTAATGGTTACCTCTCTGCACGAACTGAGAGTGCTTGAACTGCCCTCCCTCTTAGTTCTTCCAGCCGAGTGTGGAACCATGGGAGTATTGTTATTAAAGAGACTTAACCCGGTGCCTGGTACCCTTCCGCTGTTGGGACCACGAGAATTCAAAACACCTGCTAGGTTTGCTCGTGCTAGTAGCGTGCTCATATTTTACTGGTTGGCCTATATAAGTAGTTTACAAGGTCCAGTTTGTCCCGGTGCAAGGGCAGAACTGGGGTCTTCAGGTCCGCCCGAACGATCGTTTACTATCTAGTAGACGTATTGTTGTGGGAACATCCTAACTACATTTGTAGCTAGAGTTCACGTGGGAATTCCAACACCACAACTGGTGCCGCGACCCGGGAACAGATTGTGACCATTGTGAACTGTTTGTATGGCCTTCCAGTTTACGAGCTACCAAGAGAAGAAGAACAAGAAAAAGACAAGAAACATGGCGAAAGGACAACCGACGGTACCAGTTACGCCTGCCAAGTCTGGCGGGGCTCGCAACGAGGGTTCAAGCCCGGCTGCGCGCTTTGCAGCCGCCACCGAGCTTTCAGTGAGCTTCGACGACGAAGCGGACATCGGTCCTGACGCCCACGATTATGAAGATTACGAAGACAAGACGCCGGCTCCAGAGCCAGGCGCAGCGACGCCGGAGACGGCCACGCTATCATCGGGGCTGAGCGGGGCGACCAAGTCCCTTTCGAGGAACCTCGCCGACGAGCTCGATGATGTTGCGGGACCGGAACCGGCCTATGATGATTATGATGATGGGACCGAGGGTTTTAAACCTTCGGTGGCGAGTGCAAAGCATTCAGCACTGCTGAAGGCACCTCGCCCACCTATCAACGGTGATACACCAGCCGCCAAGCGCGTTTTCGACCGCGTACAAGCGCTGATGCAGAATGATGAGTGGATGCAGCTGTTCAAGCCCATCCCCAAGAAAAAAGCCGACTGGCCTGCGCTTGCGCAGGAACTTCAATTCCCAGTCAACTCGGTTTCGACTAGTCAAGTTGCCGAGGATTCAGTTTCGCTACTGTTGTCGCTGGGGTTCGAGAATGAGACGTACCCATCAACGATGTCGCTCCAGGATTGGAGTCCACATGAAGCCGGAGCTGCTCTCCAGAAATGGAAGAAGAAGCTTCGGAAGGCGTTTGTCGCCGTTGGCATCAATGCCGGAAAGCAGCCTGTGAGTCGAACGATGATTAAAGATGAAGATCCGTCTAAGATTCCACTGCCGCCGACGCCCCAACGACTCGTTCGTACTCCTCCGACCAAGCGTGGGAGCTGAGCGGGGTGCCTTTGGCATTACCGAAGCTTCACCGTACTTCCAAGACTCGCACATGTTTACCGCCACGTTCGGAGACGCCGTATGCACCGCATTTACGCAGTAACCGAGAGTTCGTCCGGTCCGCAGAGGCGTCGCGCAATTCCCCAAAGGTGTGTGCCGGGACGGCCGTTCAAAGTCGAACAGCAGATGGTTCGCTCAAGTGACCGATGACATTTTTGGGGCCGAACTATCCGAACGAGGAAAG
>NW_003303632.1:253445-260944 GCF_000142945.1 Phytophthora infestans T30-4
TTGGCTATGAAGATACAACTTGGGAACCATTTTCAAACTTGTCATGTGGAGGTCTGCTGTACGACTATTTGCGAGCCAAGAAGAGCGAGAATCGGCTGCAGATGGCGTAAGTGGCGGACGAAGACTAGCGTGACTGGATCACGTGTGAACTGTCCACAGGGCGATGCAGCCTGTGGTAAAAGACGAAAAACGTTACTGCAACAACAAATTGTATATGCATTTGAAGAACAACATGAACATGATTACGCTGTGGAAGTGAATTAAGAATAAGAAAACATGAATGCCGACCGGAGAGCAACCACTGAAAACGAAGTCACGCGGGACACCTCAACAGTTAGCTGAGATGCTGGAGAACGTCGTGGAACGTGCAGCGAGGATTCAAATCGATTCCAAGTGCCTGGCCGCGGTGGCCAAGAGTGTCAACGAAGTCGAGTCACCACTCTTCTTCTCCTCTTCATCAGGAACCGGAGCCTCGGCAGCTGGAGCTGAAGCCGGACCCTGCGAATCCTCGGTACCAGCTTCAACAGGAGGAGCAACAGGAGCCATCTCCGCGGATTCAGCGACGACGGGGAGTGCTGCAGGAGCTACCGCAGGGAGTGAAGAGTCCGGGGCAGCAGGCGCCGGAGGACCGGTTGATGACGCTGCTGTCGGGGGAAGTGCAGCAGACTGAAGGGCGTTCGAACCCTCGGTCTTGCCCTCCTGAGAAACAAGTCGAGTAATGCGAGGTGATGAGCAAGGTACCGATGATTCAAGAGAAGGATGAGCTGACGTACCTCCAGCTGTTCACGTTCGCGACGTCTACGGGGATTGAGACGCTGAAATGCGTCGGACACGACTCGATTCAGGCGCTTGGACATACGGTGGCGAGATGGTGAATTGGAGAATGAAGAAATGTCACAACGGGCACCAGTACCGTGGCTTTCATTGCGACAGGGGCAGTTGTGGTGTAGTGATTTCTCCGTAGTTGCGGATTATCACCCGTCGACAAAGACGTGACACCGCCCAAGATGTTCAAGCGACGAACCCTCGGTCAGGTGATGTACGGAGACGCCAAGGTGCCAGGGACTCGACGGCGTCACCTCCGAACGTTCAACGAGTATTGGATACGGGCATATGTCACTGAATCCAGGCTGTCCTTATTATTTATAATGAACTGGCCGGATTCGCATTCAGCGGACCATCTACGGTACGAACCCTCAGTGGCGGTTGGGATGAGTTCGCAGAAGACTCAGCGACCCTTGGAAGGCACTTTCACCGTCTGGGACAGGGCGCGGACCGTTAAAGATGCTCATGCGACGGTGCAGACGACGCTTGGCATGCAAGAAGATCCATAACGGATCATTGTTCGCTTGATATTTGTATACTTGATTAGGACTTCTTATTAGGAATAGACCCGAAAGGGTAAGCTTAAATACAGAACAGAATTTCCACTCAAGCACACAGAGCGACGTCCGGCTTCAAGGTAAGCGTCAGGTCAAGCTTGTTTGAGTGTGTTATGCCTGTCGGTGAACTCGAAGCTCTGTAGCGAGGGTTCATCCGGCAAGGCCAAGAGACTTTGTGTATTGGCCGATTATTATCGGGAGGTTTTACGTGACGGCTTATTGTTGCCTATTTGCACGACTGGGAGTGCTTGAATTGCCTCCCTTTTATTTCTTCCAGCCGAGTGTTGAACACTCGGTGATCTCGTAAAAGGCGTACCCGTGCCTGGTACCCTTCCGCTGTTGGGACCACGAGGATTCAAAACACCTGCTAGCTTTGCTCGTGCTAGTAGCGTGTTCTTATTTTACTGGTTGGCCTATATAAGTAGTTTACAAGGTCCAGTTTGTCCCGGTGCAAGGGCAGAACTGGAATCTTCAGGTCCGCCCGAACGATCGTTTACTATCCTAGTAGACGTATTGTTGTGGGAACATCCTAACTACATCTGTAGCTAGAGTTCACGTGGGATTTCCAAAACCACATCATGTCCAATATTGGGCGGAATGTACTGTGATGGTGGCGTCGCCTCCATGCATAGACTGACCAAATTTTCACCGAGCGAGCTAAACGTACTGTGGTACTCTGTTAGAAGCCATGTCAACAGATATTGGATGTCGGGCGTGGTCGTCAGTCGACCTTTACTGCTAAAGACGAGTTCTTCATGACGTTAGTCACCATGAAGTGTGGAGGCACCTGGGACATGCTTTCGCGAATCTTCATAGTAAAAACGCCCAGTTTCGTTAAAACCGTTACGAATTTTATTGGAATAGTAGCTTCAAAGCTCTACGAGGAGTGGGTGACTTCTGCGGCCGATGAGAGTGGCATGCGTGCATTGGTGACGTCGGGGCACAAGTTCGAAAACTTCCCATGCGCTTTGTATGCCACCGACGTCATCTTTCAGCAATCCAACCGCCCCAGTGGCTCGATGGCCGAAGCGATGTCATTTTTTAGCGCGAAACATAAGCAATACGGCTTCAAGGTAGAAGTTTCAGTTAATCCAAGAGGTGTGGCTAATAACTGTACCGCTCACTCGCGCGGGAACACGTCAGACATCACGTTGTTCCGGAACAAAAGTCCTCGATAACCGAAACTAGGATACCAACCATATGAGGGATACGTGATCAAACAGCCGGCTCTGTCTTTTTGAGGTACTTTTTCAATCAATTGTTAGATGACCACTACAAGCGCCTATACACTTCCGTGTGAACACCAGTGTTTGATTTTTTAGACTGCTACCGACGAAAACAACTCTCACTCAATTATTATCACGGTACGTCCGTATCAGGTTGGCTACGAAACTAATTGGTTCAGTACTATTGACTGTTTTCTGAAGATTCGCCTCCAGAAGAAGCCCCAGCAGCCAGACGTGACGCAGTTATGCGGCGGCGCCTTCTTTCTCTTGCTCGCGTATTCGATGCGATTCTAGATTGATGCCTCTCCCTTCCGATTGCATACATTCGCCTCAAATAGTCGGTGTAGCTCGTGCCGTCATCTGCATCAGAGCGACGCAAGCTCGGAGGTACATAACATAGTTTTGCTCTTGCCATCTGAGCTTGTCGGAGCATAATGCACCAAAGATTGCAGAATCGGCCAAAGTAATTCTCCACTATCACACGATCGGAAGAGATGTCGACATTCTCGGCTTCTTGTTGTGGTGTTAGTGGTGCTGAAGGGCGGCGACACGTCGGGATGATGACCCTCATGGTCTCTGCTAGGCCCTGATATCCCTTATCTGCCAAAAATTGCCTAAGATCCAGGAAACTGTTCACGGAGAGGATCGTTATCCGGCATGCTTTCATCATCAGAAGTCTTCGCCACAGCAGCAGCCACTGGAACAGTAGAAGATGAGATAGAGGCAGACGAGTTGGCGCGATGCATGGGACTTGTTCAGTGTGTGGTTAATTCCTCAATGAAAGTAGTGTGTACTTGAGAAGCTGTGCATATAGACAAGAGCTTAGTCCGCACGACGAAGCTGTGTATGCTACGTTTGCACAAATAAATGAACAGATACCGCTCTTAGAATTGGACCTTGAGATCACTCCCATGAGACCAGCTTTAGAAATTATATCTATACTGCTATTGTAACGGGCCAGATATTTACTCCGTTACTTGCTTACACTATAGCGTTGAGGAAGCTCGCAATAGGACGACTGAGTCTTAGGTTTAAGGAAAAATCAACTCTGACTTTATTTTAGGACCAAGGCCACAGCCCTGGCCACTCAAATACACGTCATAGTCCAATTGGCTAATAATGGGTCTGGCTCCCCATATATCAGCCAATGGCATGACAGCATTTCAGCACACGCTAGTCGTGTGCTGATGCACCTACTTTTGTAAAGAAATCTACCTACTTATGTAATGGAGGGGCCCATTACATTACCCCCCCCCTCTTAAAGTTGCACTTACGCAACATAAGCAGTGGGCGAAGAACAAATCAATCTGCGTGAGGATGGCGAACGGGGACTTGGCTAACGGGCGGAGCGAAACAGAGACGGAGACATCTCCTGCGAAGCGCAGGAGCGACATAACTCGACTTGCGGAGAAGACGACGAACAGCACGATGGATCAACAGCGGACGGGGACACCGACGACGGCGGCGACGTCGACCGCAGCGGCACGGGGCACGCGCGTGATGGACGACCAGCTCCGGGCATGGTCTCTCTATGACATATCCGGAGCGCGGGCTCCGGACACACTGGACACGATGAAGGATCACTTCCGGCGCTTCCGTGGACTGCGTCAGAAGCCTGTCGAGGGTGTCGCATATGGCGCATTGCAGGAGTCGTGGTGCGCCCTCATCCGGCGTTGGAACCGGACGCAGGAAGAAGGGGAGAGCTTCGTCGGCTGGCTGATGTACCGCGAGGAGATCATCAAGGAGCACTCGCTCACGGAGCTCCGTGAGCGCGTCTGCACCAGCGCATGGGAGGACATGCGCCGCATCTGCTACGTGAGGGTTGCTGAAGGTTGTGGCACTTGTACTGGATCGCGTCCGACTGTCGAGGAGTGGAGAAACCACATCGCCGAGTATCCGCTCGGTGAACTAGGATCGAGAAGTATCGTCGCTCGTTGGCCGAGAACGTGCGCGCCTCTAATCGCGCGGCTCACGCCGACGCCCTGCACGTGAAGATTCTTGGCATCGGACTCGGTCTCGTTCGCGCGGCCGCTCAAGTCGTCGTTCTCGATCACGTTCGCGTGGTCGCACAAATCGCAGATCTCGGTCCCGTTCACGTGGTCGACCAAGTCATCGGTCTCGATCACGTTCGCGCGATCGCTCGAGTCGCTCTCCTCGTGCGAGCTGGCATGCGTCACAAGGTGGTTCGCAGCGAGGCTGGACTCATACGCCTGGACCACATTCGGGACGTCCCGAAGGAGATTGGCGCGAGGCTCCCACGTATCCTCGTCGGGAGGAAACCCGAGCCAACGTACCCGATAGCGACGGTCGGCTGGAACATCGTGGGCGAGCCACGATGACGTTTGGGAGCGCGAAGTGGATCTTCGTGGGCAACGATGTACTCAACAATCCAGCGGGTATCTCCGGCAGCGTCAACAACAGGAGGAGGGCCGTCGCGTCGATAGCACTCGCGCTCTGGCTGCCCAGAGCGAGAACGACTTGCTGAACAGCTACTGGGATGTCCAGCAGGAGTTGGATGAGGCTCTCGATCAGACTGCCCGGGCCACCGGGGAGAGTGCGCAGCTGCGTCAGTCGAACCGAGAGATCCTTGCTCGGTTGCAGATGCTGGAGAGGTCGGCTCACGGACGTTTGCAGACGGGGACGCAGCCTCGAGATCCGACTCCTGGTGCGGATGGGTTGATGGCTCGCCGCGCCCGTCGAGAAGGTCGCTCGACGCATGCTCCGGCTCAGTAGCCTGAGACGACTCTGGAATCGTAGCGGGGTGATACTTCTTGAGCCGTCCGACGTAAAACGTCGGATGCAGACGTAGTGACGTAGGAATGTCAAGCGTGTAGACATCACCAATGGCTTTGATTACCGTAAATGGCCCAATAAAGCGCGGCGCGAGTTTGTTCGCGCCGAGGTTGGTAACCGCAGAGTTTCTGATACCTTCAGTCGACAGGAGCACGCGTTCGCCTGTCGTAAACGTGGCCGTGTTCTTGCGGCCGATCGTATCGGCGTTCTCCTTCTGCTTGTCCACTGCATCCTGCAGTGCGTCTCGAACATAGCGGGTGACCGCTTGGCGCTGTAGTACGAAGTCGGAGACGACTGCGGAGTCGATTGGTCGCGCCGCATGCTTCGGCGCGTAGTTAGCTGGCGCAAGTGAGCTCGATGCGGAGCGTGTCACTGCGTTGACCGACGTGGGAACAGGGGATACACTCGAGATATCATTAGCAACCGGTGTATGTACCGGTTGACCCAGTACCGGTGTAGCCGCCGGAGACATCGCAGATGGAGTAGACGGCTTGTCGGCAGCTTCTTCCCCACCCAGAGTGGAGACACACGGCGCTGTGGGATGGCCCACGGCGAGGAGAGCAGGGACACGCGGGTGTCGCGCGTAATTAACGAAGAAGGGCGTCAGCCCAGTCGACGCGTGTACCGCGTTGTTCAGAGCGAACTCGGCCAGTGGCAGAAACGAGCTCCAGCTGGAGAACGACGTCGCGTAGCTTCGAAGGACGTCTTCGAGGACGCTATTTACGCGCTCCGTCTGGCCGTCTGTTTCCGGATGGGCTGCTGTGGACATCATTAGCTTCGAGCCTAGTAGCTCGAAGAACTTTGACCAGAAGGCCGACGTGAAGCGCGGGTCGCGGTCGGAGACGATAGATTCGGGAAGGCCATGATGACGGAAGACAGCATCGAGGAAGTGCATCGCGGTATCTGCCGCGGTGATCGCATCCGACACCGGAATCCGGTGAACCATCTTGCTGAAGCGGTCTACGAGTACCAAGACACCTGATCGTCCTTTAGCATAGGGTGGGAGCCCGAAGATGAAGTCCATCGACACCGAGCGCCAGGCCTCGGTGGCCACTGGTAGAGGACGCAAGGAAGCCTGCGAAGACGAGGCAGGATTCACGCGCTGGCAGGTCTCGCAGGTGCGCACCCACTTACGCACCCATTTGTACAGGTGTGGCCAATAAAAGTCGCGTGACACAGCGGCAAATGTCTTCTCGCGACCGAGATGAGCGCCCAGCGGGGCATCATGAAACTCATGGATAATCCGTGAGCGCAGATCGAGGTCGTTAGGGACAACGACACGTGGGGCATCGAAGTTGTCGATGCTGTACGCCAGCAGCTCGTCCTCGAGACGATATCGGTAGATTTTGTTTCGTACAGAGCGGGAAAGGGCTCCCAGTGTGTCGGCGCTGGGAGAGCGGAGATACTTCAGGATACTGGAGCACGTTGAGTCATGTTCGTAAGCAGCTCGGATCTCGTCGCGAAGTGGCATTACCGGGGAGACGCTCGTCAGGTTGACGCCTGACGCCTCGCACGTGGCACACTCGTCTACATCGTCTTCATCCAGCGAAGCTTGTCGACCCAATGCACCGCGTGGGTCGTAGTCGGGACGCCGAGACAAAGCGTCGGCGAGAATGTTGTTCTTGCCGGGTTTGTAGTGGACAACGAAGTGGTACTCAGAGAAGACGAAAGCCAGCGCGCCATCCGCTGGGAGAGATGAGGACTCTTCATCGCTGTCCTCAGCGATGCATGGTCGGTATACACCGCGAAGGTATCCTCACCCAACAAGTACACTCTGAACTTGATCAGAGCGTAGCGCATCGCAAGGAGCTCCTTGTCGTGAACAGGGTAGTTGCGCTCCGCCGGCTTCATCTGCCTGGACTGGTAGCTTGCGACACGCTCTCGGCCTTCTTCATCTTGGCATCACGACGTTGAAACATAAAATGCTGGCGACTTAGACGACGATAAAGGTGTCGTTGCCGAGTTTGCGAATGAGCTGGACGGCAGTTCTGCCGCGAAGCATGTGGCGGCTAATCCGCACCAGCAACGTCTTGTCCAATGGTGATTGCAAGAAAGCTCTCGGTGAGCTGAGCGATCTGCTGTTGGAAGCGATCGTACT
>NW_003303632.1:263976-265232 GCF_000142945.1 Phytophthora infestans T30-4
TCGTGTCGTTGTCCAAACCAATCCGTGTGGGCGGCTCATCACAAAGTACTTAACCTGACATATTGTTTATATTACAATGTCTACGCATTCTTAAAATGGTAAATATGGCTGGCCCAGGCTTCAGGGTTTCTGCATTTCACGATGTGTTTTGGAGACTCCACTACATATCAGTAAGAACACATTACAAAACATATGGTTTCTCCTTTGATTTTACTTTATGTCTGAATCGTGCGTTTGCACAAACCAATCCGTGTGGGCGGGCATCACAAAGTACTTAACCTGACATATTGTTTATATTACAATGTCTACGCATTTTTAAGATGGTAAATATGGCTGGCCCAGGCCAAAGGGGTTCTGCATTTCACGATGTGTTTTGGAGACTCCACTACATATCAGTAAAAACACATTACAAAACATATGGTTTCTCCTTTGATTTTACTTTATGTCTGAATCGTGCGTTTGTCCAAACCAATCCGTGTGGGCGGTCATCACAAAGTACTTAACCTGACATATTGTTTATATTACAATGTCTACGCATTTTTAAGATGGTAAATATGGCTGGCCCAGGCTTCAGGGTTTCTGCATTTCACGATGTGTTTTGGAGACTCCACTACATATCAGTAAAAACACATTACAAAACATATGGTTTCTCCTTTGATTTTACTTTATGTCTGAATCGTGCGTTTGTACAAACCAATCCGTGTGGGCGGTCATCACAAAGTACTAAACCTGACATATTGTTTATATTACAATGTCTACGCATTTTTAAGATGGTAAATATGGCTGGCCCAGGCCAAAGGGTTTCTGCATTTCACGATGTGTTTTTGAGACTCCACTACATATCAGTAAAAACACATTACAGAACATATGTTTTCTCCTTTGGTTTTACTTTATGTCTGAATCGTGCGTTGTTCAAACCAATCCGTGTGGGCGGGGCATCACAAAGGACTTAGCCTGACATAATGCTTATATTACAATATCTACACATTCTTAAAAAGGGAAATATGGCTGGGCCCGGCTTCAGGGGTTCTGCATTTCACGATGTGGTTTGGAGACTCCCCCTACATATCAGTGAAGAACACATTACAAACATATGGGTTCTCCTCTGATTTTACTTTATGTCTGAATCGTGCGGTTTGTCCAAACACATCCTGTGGGCGGGCATCACACAGGACTTAACCTCGACATAATAGTTTATATTACAATAGTCTACGCATTCTTTAGATGGGAGAAAATGGCTGGGCCAAGACCTAAGG
>NW_003303632.1:265611-266645 GCF_000142945.1 Phytophthora infestans T30-4
TAAACGAAGCGGCCATGTCATAGGCTTTCTTGATTAGCGACAGATACACAAGAATGTATTGCAAGGCGGGTTTGTGTCACGATGTCCACCGAGATCTGTGCTGACGGCAACTGTACTACAGTTTTTTAACCACTAGAGTTTCCTCGCGAAGTATTCACTAATCGCCGAGACATTGCTCCGGTATCCAATAGTATCTTGGTCCTTCGGTCGTTCACTGCACCCAATACGAGAGCTCTCATTCTAACTCGGCGATCAAACGTCTGTGCTGACCACCATCCCAGCCGTTCTCCCGGAAGCAGCTTCATGATTCTGGTACGATGCACAGCCTGGTCTGACTGCCGAGTTACACTCGCAATCGCTCGGTGGTTATCATCTAACTCACCGAGCTCACGTTCAATTCCGTCGATTTCACACATCCAATTGCCATCCCCGCTTCTTCCCTCGGGCCGTCCTGCTTCGCCTACGAAGGCAAACAAGAAGTTCGCCTCAACTGCAGGTTCAGCTGACTATGGCAGCCCGGCATATTCCAACCCAGTCAGTATTGGCGGGCCGCCGAGTTTAAATCACTCGGCGCGTTAAGGTTTTGCAGGTCTTCTGGCACTTGCGACTTGTCGACAGAGTTTTTTACGAGCGCAGCCAGCTTCTCATATTGACGAAACAGCTCACACTGGCCGCCTTCATGGACTTGTCTGCAGAATTTGCAGCGTCGTCGACAGTAGTGAGCCGAGTGCCCCATTCTTCCACAAGCTGCACAAGGTCCACGCTGAGAGTTGTCGCGTGATCCATCTCCACGGTTTGACTGTTCTCGTTGGTTGTACGGTCGCGGAGGTCGGTTCGCCGAGTTTCCCCAGCTTCGATTTGAGCCATTCTGGTCTCCCGCTGAGCTCTCTCGGCGGTCCGGTGTATTTCCTTTTTCATTGGAAACGCCGGCGTCTATGTAGTCGTCGTTTTCCGCTGAGTCGTGTCCTCCGGACTGGTCCTCATCATCCCATTCGTCTTCGGAGTTGTACGGACTCGGCGGGTTCTGATCGATG
>NW_003303632.1:266745-271836 GCF_000142945.1 Phytophthora infestans T30-4
TCTTCCTTGAGAGTCCTCCGTATTCTCACCGGTCCTGATTTTCTTCTTTCCTTCGGGTTCGGCGAGCTCGCGCTCCATGAATTCTTGTGCCGCAACGCGCTGCTCGTCGGGCGTCGCTGAGCGCAGCAGCGACGTGACGACGGCTTCTCCGGACACCGCCGCGAGGAGGTGGAGAGCTTTCCACTCGATCTGAGTGAGATGGTGGAAAGCAGCGTGGTCGAGGTCTTGGTTCATGTCAAACTTGGCCATTGGAAGGAATTCGAAGTGCTACCAGGTGTAACGGACCAGGTATTTACTCTGCTACTTGCTTATACTATTGTGTTGAGGAAGCTCGCAATAGGACGACTGAGTCTTAGGCTTAAGGAAAAATAAACTCTGACTTTATTTTAGGACCAAGGCCCCACTCAAATACACGTCATAGTCCAATTGGCTAATAATGTGTCTGGCTCCCCATATATCAGCCAATGGCATAACACCATTTCAGCACACGCTAGTCGTGTGCTGATGCACCTACTTATGTAAATAAATATACCCATTTATGTAATGGAGGGGCCCATTACAAGCGCGGTAGTATTTGGGTTGACCAAAATTACAGGAACTACGTCCATACGCTCAAATGACATCAGTTTTCTTGGTGACTTGAATTTGTATGCAAATAAAATTCATGAATGCGTCGAGACCATCTACACGTCCCGCGAGTATATCTTAATAAACACTGCACGACACTTTATGCGCAACCTTGGTTTCAACTCCAGAACCAAAACACACCAGGATTACTAAACGTGTTCGCTGCTTCTCTATAAATGTCCTGCTTCGTCGTTTGTAGTATTATATGCGTAATTATTTTAGATGTCTAGCTCTCTACTAGCAATCTGGCGCCAGGATTCAGGGGATGCGCCGACCGGCTGGAGGTCTCGGATGGCGTGCGAGGGTAAGTATAGGAAGGATAAATGACGGAACGGTCACTCACTAATCTCACTTTCTATTCTGCTTCCTACTACGCACCTTTACCTTTCAACAGGTTTTGAGCCCAGATGCCAACGGAGACCGACCGCGCAAGGGCCGCCTCCGTCGATGGAGCGGAGAGCACCGCCGACGCCCGCGCAAGGGGAGACGGCGACCAGGATGTCGCCGCAGCGGCGACCACGGAACAGGACGAGGCGTCGGAGCTGCTGAGGCTGCTCCGCGGCGTCGCCGGCCGACTGGATAAGCTGGAGGAGTCCCAGGTGAAGCTCGAGAGACGCCCAAACAAGACCCGAAGTCTATGGTGGACACGAGCCTCTTCGCGTCGGCCCTGGGACGCGGGTCGAGGATGCACATCGACTCATTGAGCGGCACGCCGCAGACGCAGGCCCCTCGCCGGCCGACAGTTCACCCGCAGTATTTCGGGCTGCGACACGCGGATGTCGAGGTCCACGAGACGGGCATGTCTGAGCTGCAAAGGCTCTTCGCGGAGGAGCACGCCGCCCAGGCTAATCAAGAAGCACAGCAACCGCCTGCGACAGCTCAAGCACAAGCCACGCCTGTGCAGAATCAGGGCTGGGCGTTCCGATACCCGGACGCCCGCCAAAAGAAGCTTGCGATCCGCCCGTTCGACGGCAAGGAGCTGTACGTCGGGCTGGGCTCCGACTTCCTGGACTGGGGCAGAAGATTCGAGCGGCAGGTGGCGCTCGGGCAGTCGGCGTGCGGCTTCGCGTGGTCTGAGGACGTGAAAGTAGACCTTCTCGGCCACTACCTGTCGGGTACGGCCGAGAGGTACTACAACAAGCAGGTGGACACGTGGTGGAACCCAGTTGCCCACGTTGCAGTACGTCATGGAACGGATGTTGGACGCGTTCAAGACAAACATTACACCCGCCCAAGCCATGAAGCTGTTCACGGCGCCGAAGGACACCAAGCGATCGTGGCCCGAGCACTACAGGTACCTCGTGGCCATCTCCGAGGCCACGGGGGGCGGCGCCGACTACTTGGTGCTGAACAACATCGTTCAGTACGGCTCCGCAGAACTACGTACGGTGTTGATGGCCAAGGTGGACCAGTCGCGTACCGATTTCCTGCAGCACGCCGAGGAGCTCGCACACTTCGCGCAGTCGTGGGAGACCGACGCGACCAAGCAGAAGTCGCTGGGCCGCGAGACGGTCAACGTGGTGAAGGACCACACCAAACAGCGCAAGGAGACACGGAGCTGCCACGAGTGTGGCCGTGTCGGACATCTACGGGCAGCGTGTCCAGACCTTAAGAAGCCAGGGGGCATCACGCTGGCCGTCGGCGAGCACACCAGCGACACTACCGACCTGTGGATCCTAGACAGTGGTTCTAGTCGTCACCTCGTGAATGATGAGTCGTTTCTCGAGGACGTGGAGGAGTGCAGCAACGAGTGCGTGCAACCCAACGGTGAGCCGTTACACATCACCAAGCGCGGCAATGTGCTGCTGTGCGTCACAGCGTGCGGTGAGGAGCAAATGGTGGAGCTCACTAACGTCTACTTTGCGAAGGGCGTGGTGCACAACCTGATCTCCTACGGGATGATCGACAAGCGAGGCTTCGAGCTGACTCACCGTGCCGGAAGACGCGTCGTAGCGGCCAAGAACAGCGGACGCGTGGCGTTTGACGTCGAGATGCGGAGCAACGTCTTGGTCGTGCCTGCCGTGGTGGAGCCGAGGCGCGAGCTGCCATCGAACGTGATCATGGCTGCTTTAAGCCGGGAGCTCACGGAGTCTGCAGAGGTACCGAGGGACGTGCAGCAGGGCACACTGCTGGATTTTCACAAGCGTCTGGCCCACCTCAACTACGACGCGGTGGAGCTACTTGCCAAGGACCCGAGCTCGGGCATCCACCTGACCGACCGCAAGCGCGTCAATTGCCTCATGTGCGCCGAGGGCAAGCAAACGAAGAACCCGACGGTCCAAGAAGGACACCGGCACACACTCACCCATCGATAGGGTGGGTGGGGTCATCTGCTCCGACTTGAAGGGGCCGATGACACCCAAGGATCGGTTGGGCAACCGCTACATGATCAACTTCATCGACTTCAAGTCCAACTACTGCCGCGTGCGCCTGGCGCGTACCAAGGACGCCGCGGCCAAGCTCTTCGAACACTTCCTCGTTTACTTCGAGAAGGCGTTCAACTGCAAGATCCACGTTCTCCGCACCGACTCTGGGGGTGAGTACGAGAACGTGGACTTGTTCTGCAAGCGAACGGGCGTGACCAGGCAGCGCAGCGAGGCTCGCAACCAGTCAAGCAACGGCAAGGCGGAGCGCATGCACCGAGCCATCATGAACATGGCGCGGTGCATGATCTTCGCCTGCGGGCTCCCGCTGAGGTTCTGGGGTGACGCGGTTCAGTACGCCGCGTACATCCTGAACCGCGCCCCGACCAACTCCAACCCAGGGCGTGCGTCACCGCTGAAGGAACTGACGGGCAAGACACCACCGCTCGGCGAGATCGTGGTGTTCGGGTCGCCGTGCACTGTGAACCAGGATCCACGCAAAAAGAACTTCGCGCAACGCGCACAGACGGCTATGATTGTGGGCATTGGCGAGGAGACCAAGGGCTATCGGGTCTACTTGCCCAAGGACCACGTGGTGGTCACGACGCAGCACGTCAAGAGTATTGAGACGCCCGACAAGAAGCAGAACCTTCAGGTGCAGCGGCTGTACCTTCAGGCCGGCTAGACGCTCGAAGGCAGCGAGCCGGCGGACAACGGAGCTCAAGCGCTGGAGGCTGGGGCCCCAAACGTGAAGGGCAAGAAGAAGCGCACGTCGACCAAGAAGAAGAAGTCGTGGTCGCGCGAGCGCCACGTGACGCGCTCCGTGGCCAAGAATGCCAGAGTCACGGCGAACGAGACCGCGCAGTCACAGGAGACTACGCGCAACGTCGTGAACAGCGTGGTCGAGTACGACCCGAAGTCGTACCAGGAGGCAATGCGCAGCAAGCACAAGGACAAGTGGCTCGCTGCGATGGCTGACGAGCTGCACGCGCTCGAGGGCAACGGCGTATGGCGCATCGTGCGCAAGCCCGAGGGCTGCCATGTGCTAAATACCAAGTGGGTCTTCAAGACCAAAGTGGACGCGGAGGGCGCCATCGAGCGACTGAAGGCGCGAACAACAATTCGGGATCGACTACAGCGTGACATTCTCTGCTGTCATCGAGATGAGCAGCGTGAAGCTGATCTTCGTGCTCGCCAGGAAGTGGCGCGTCCCCGCAAAGCATGGCGACGTGCCAAACGCCTACGTGAAGGCGGTGAAGGAACCTGAGCTCGACATATACCTGCGCATCCCGCGCGGAATGGTGGTCCCGAAGGAGCTGAGGTGCTTGCTTGGCGTGTCCAGCGACAACGATCTGGTACTGGAGTTGAAGAAGACGTTGTACGGCCTCAAGCAAGCCGGACGCCTCTGGAATCAGCTCCTTCACCAGACGCTAACGGACATCGGCTTCTCGCAGAGACTTACGGACATGTGCGTTTACTATAGATCCTGCGAAGGCACCCTGCTGGTGGTTGGCGTATATGTCGACGACCTCCTGGTCACGGGCACGCAGCAGAAGGCCGTCGACGCCTTCTTCAGCGAGCTCAGCATGCTCGCGATCAAGGACTTGGGCCCCGCCAACAAGTTCCTGGGCATTCGCGTGGTATATGACGAGGAGACGGGCTATGATCTGGACCAAGAGCTCGCGATCAAGGAGATGCTGCGCGTGCACGGTATGTCGTCCGTGCACGGCGTGCGCACGCCCATTGGGGCGGAGTCCAGCGACGTCGACGAGACCGCGGACGTACTACTGCCTCTCACTGGTGGCGACAACGAGATCACGATCCGCAAGTTTCAATCCCTCGTGGGCAGCCTCATGTGGGTGGCGCGGTGCACGCGCCCCGACATCGCGTACGCAGTCCACAAGGTGTCACGCCGCACACACAGCCCCACGATGTCGGACTGGAAGCTTGGGAAGCGGATCGCGCGATATCTCGCGGGCTCGATGACCTTGCGGTTGAGCATGAAGGGCAATTGCCCGTTGGAGGAACCGCTGACGTTGCCTGGACAGCACGCCGAATTCGCTGGCCAACAATCTCACAGGACTCCGTCTGGGGGGTATTG
>NW_003303632.1:273964-277115 GCF_000142945.1 Phytophthora infestans T30-4
AAATATATAATTCATGGAGGTTTGAAAGTCTGTAATGCCCCGTTTTGATTTTCTCATCTGCACCCCTTACTCTTTACCCGTTTAATCGGGTCTCCCCCTTCTGAACGGCCCGTACGAAAAAACATTCAAATCGCTATGGCGCGAGCTTTCCCCGCAGGATGGAAGTCGAGAAAACCGATGGGTTAAGTGGGGACTTTACCTATGTGAACCCTGGTGTCGCTCGCAGCTTAGTTGCAGCACAGCGCCGCGTGTACCGACTTGTTGGTAACTGAGCGCTCAATTGCTATCTAAAGTCATTCATAGAGTAAATAACTTGATTTGGCGTAGGAGAAAACGAGCTTATGATGTTTGCTCGGACAGAGGGAATGCTTGAGCTGAAATTACCGCTTCCCCCACCGAAAAAACTTGCTGCTGCGTCCGCTCGAGTGCTCATTGAAACCCCGACGACTCAAGCTGCTGCTGCAAGCGAAGCCCCCGCTGGAACTCTGGCAAATCAAGCCGACGCTACCCAACGAGCCTCACCTTTGACGATGGCGGCTGCAGATACTACTGAAGCGGTTTCAAGTCCAGCGGCACGTTCCCCTGATGAGGCAGCCACCCATTCATCAGGTGAAGGATCTAATCTGGAGTATGCAGAACAAGATAGCGGTGTAGGATAATGCGTCCTAAGACACGTCCTAAACTGTCCTATTTGTCCTAAATTTTACAGGGAGATTTTGGAGATGTGTCCTAAAAGGCGACTAATCCTTCGTTACAGAATATTATAATTTGTGTCCTCCAGATTGTCCTAAACCTCAAATAATAACTTTTTCCGGACTATCTACGTAAATTTACGTAAGAATTACTTAAAACTCACATTGGCTTTACTTATTGTCCTGGGGCACACCAACCATTTCTGAAAGCATCATGGACCATCGCGGCTACTCCTTCTGCAGCTAGGGCGCTCGTCTATCTGGCCTCTGCTGCCATCTGCGGAAGCAATGTCTTGTCCGCTCTGCTCACGAGCGCGAACGTTCAACAGTGCGGCACGGACCACTGAGATCCCGGACCAGGCCACCATTGACAAGATGTGCGCCTCGACTGCCTGCAACACCCTGCTCGCTGACGTGAAGGCCATGAACCTGGAGGAGTGCCAACTGCCGGTCGGTGTCAGTTCCAACCTGAAGACCGACCTGGTAGTCTACGTGCCGTCCAACTGCTCATCGACGTCGGCTCCAAGCCCGGACTCGCCTGCCACAAACGCACCTGTTGTCGACACCCCGACGACGCCAGACAACTCGACGAACCAGGCCGAGCACACTGCCGCGCTAACCAAGACCCCCATCGCTTGCTAACGCGTCTTCGGATCGACTTGCAGCCAAGTAGCCCTTGCGAGTACTTTGCTGCTTTTTGAGCCCCCCCCCCTATATCGTTACGTTCTGATTATTAACCATCGTTTGCTATGTGTATGTTGAAGTCGCTCAACCGTTATTAGCGGCTATTATGACCTTCAATGACTGCCATCCTTTGAAACGCTTTAAAAATATTGTCACACACTTTGAAGTAGAAAAGTTTCGTTGAGGTGCTTTTCGCGCACAACAAAGAGTCGGCTGCTCTTGGAGAGAGGGGTGTTAAGATGATTATTGTTTCTAGCTAGGCCAGTTGAGAATGTTTTGAGGACAGTACATGTTGGGCTTGGTGTTGTCCTAATAGGACAGTGGTCTGAGTTGCAGTCTGGCCTAATAGGACAGCTGAGTGTCCAGTTGTCGAGTGTCCTATTAGGACACGCGGACCCTGGCTTGTTTCGTCCTAAAACTCATTGTGTTGTCCTAAATATCGGTTTTTTTATGAGCCGAATTGCTAGTTTTTATCCCAGGTTTTAGGACAATAGGACACTTTAGGACTCCTAGTAGGACGCATTCTCTCCTACCTACGAGTTAGCTCATGTCACGACAGTGACGTCGTCAGTGCCTGACTTGATACGCGGAGCGTATGCACAAGACGACATGTGCGTAGCGCTGCTACGGGCTCTTGGGAGCGAAGAGTTAAAAGACTCGGACAAGGAATTGTCTGGGCGCTTACGCGAGGCTGCATCGATACTCACTCGATGGCGGCCTGCTGTACTACAGCACCGACGCTGAGGATAACCCTCGTGTAGTCGTTCCTCATGATGAGGATCTAAAGTATCGAATCCTCTATGAGGCTCATGATACGCCCGTGGGCGGGCACTTAGGTCGGGAGAAGACCTATGGCTCGGTGAGCTCGATGTACTGGTGGCCCAAGATGTATAAGTGGGTCGGCACCTATGTACGCACGTGTGAGACGTGTCAACGGACAAAGTCCGCGCCGAGCACGGCAGCGCCATTAGCGAGTTTGCCTGTCCCCAAGGGATGCTGGCAGTCCATGAGTATGGACTTTGTGTTTGGCCTTCCCAAGGATAAGGCGGGAAACACAGGTATAGTGGTCTTTGTAGACCGATTGAGCAAGATGGCTCATTTAGCGGCAGTGCCGGACACCATTGATGGTGAAGGTACAGCTTTTGCTGTTTTTAGACCGAGTTCTTTCGCCAACATGGCTTGCCTGAGGCAATTGTCTCGGATCGAGACCCGCGCTTCACCGCGAAGTTCTGGACGTCCCTCTTCAGAGTGCTCGGCACTCGTTTGGACATGTCCACAGCTGACCATCCGCAGACCGATGGTCAAACCGAGCGCGTGAATCGCGTTGTGGAGGATGCCCTCCGAAGCGTATGCGCTGAGGCGCCAAAACGCTGGAGCCAGATGCTCCCACTCGTTGAGTTCGCATTAAATAATGCAGTGCACGCCTCGACAGGCTACACTCCGTTCTATGTGAACGGCTTGGTTAACCCTCGCGTCCCACTGACGCCGCCACGCAGTGGCTCAGGGCTTGGTGGGGGAGGGATAGCCGAGCGGCTAGCTGATGTCAGCCCTGTTGCGGTTCGCAAGCAAGTCAATGACTTTGTCTCTTTGAGACTGAGCGTAATGCGTCAAGTACGCGACGCTATGGCTGAAAGCCAAGACACGCAGAAGGAACATGCAGATGCCAAGGGCAGAAGCAATGTTGAGAGGTTTGAGGTCGGTGACCAAGTTTTACTAAACGCTACAAACCTACCTACTCATGCAGTGTCTGCAGTCTTCAAGACGAAGTAAGACCT
>NW_003303632.1:278089-287501 GCF_000142945.1 Phytophthora infestans T30-4
AGTACACTGCGACGATTAGCGGTTACAGCGTATCCAATCTCGTGTCTTCGAATCAACTTCAATATTGACAGCTGGAAGGCTAAGGGCCTTCTTTATCTGCTTGAGTTTAGTGATTCTTTGAGGAGTGTTGAAAAACGTTGCCAAATCACGAAGCTTCTGAATAACTTTCAGACCATTTCGGAACTCCCCTCCCGGTGTTATGATACTCTGACCACGATTTCGTGTTTTTCTTTCAAACCGAGAGCATACAACAGACACAAACTTAATAAGTGCATTAAACCATCCACTTGATCCGTACTATTGAAATGGTCGGATACGTTTCGAGCGCTTCCCGTCGTGTCACTTACTGTGAATCGAACGTACCGGTCCACATCAATGTTGTAGCGGTCTTGCATTCGTGCTTTAATAAGATCAGCAACAGTACCAGCAGCGTGGCCGTGCGGGTTTGGCATCGCCAAGAGCGAAAGTGTGACCAAGCGCCACTCTGAATCCACGAATACGACAGTCACACCAATTATATTCATGTTCGATGCATTGGTCCACAGATCGTGCAACATCGTGATAAATGGCTGCTCTTTTGCTTTTGAAAACTCTCGGCTCAGTGTATCAGACACCAATTTGATAAGCAAGTGCCATTCTGCTTTTAGCAAATTCGTAAAAAGTATCTCGAGCAGGGGTCAATAGCGCAGGTTGGTGCGCCAAACGCCGGAAAAGTTCCAATAGCTCAGGGTTTTGGAGTACCGTGTGAGGCAACCCAGAAGAAAGTAGCCATCTAGTCGATAAAATCTTCATTTGGTCAGCATTAATGGCAATTGCCTCGTGAATTGTGCGCTGCTTCTTTTGGTTTGGCTGTTTTCCCTGTTCACCCGAAGCTCCACTATCATATGGCTGAATACGTTTAGCCACATCACTGGTCTTTCTCCGCTTAGTCTCCAATGTGAATGAGTGCTCCTTGTGAGCCCCCCACATGTGTTTTCTAGCGTTGGAAGATGTAGTTGGTCGCATTAGAAAGTTCCTCCACGTTGATGCGGTTGGGTCGGAGCTTTTGTGTTCATCACAGCAGCCTATACAAATGTGCGTGTACGGTCTTGTGGGATCTTTTGATCCTGGTATGGGCTGGGATAGCTTGTGGATGAATCTTCATACCGGATTGAACATGTTCTGGCAACAATGCTTGACTACCCGAGGTATACCATGCTCGTCCACACCCTCTTCATCCGTCTGTGCCGTTGCTGAGGCAGTCTGCGTCGTTCCTGTGGGGTTTTCTGCCATCGTTTGCGGCGTCTTTGTTGTAAGCTGTCGGGGGTTGCAGATCTAAATACAAAACCAGAAACTGACTGGATACGTGAGTATAGTATCGTCAAAGATCAATATATTTGTGGAGAAGGATCAGTGATCTTGATCCCAATGATCGAGCGGTATCACGTGATACTGATACGAGTATCATGCGGATACGGTATCCATGGTATCAGGTATATCACCATTTGCTATTAACCCCTGATCCCGGTACATGTATCCATAATTATTAATTTTATTTGGGGCATGAGCCAGAACCTATAAAATATTAATTCGCAGCTTCCGTTTTCAGATCCAAGCCGTTATAAATACATGTAGCTGCCCCATTAGATGGGATATTAATCGTTCATCAGCTAATTGCTGTGAGCCACTGTGACGGGGTCACGCAGCACCTTGCGCTAGAGGAAGTTTTCTTCCGAGAGGTTACATACTATCAGTGAACGGCAGTTCACAGGCCCCCCTTTTGCCTAAGGGAGCGAATTGACCAATTTAAGGTAAGTTGTAAGCTGAATAGATTTTTAGGTAGGCTAAGAGCATTGCCACCGGTAGAGTAAAAGGATAGGGAAAAATGACCTCATTTGTGTGCGACTAAACCTTTAATTTTTTTTGCTATATCTGATTTCGCACCGGTACCAGTCATATCTCAACTAAAGTTTAACGCTAATACGGAGAAGCCGAAAACATACGGCTTGTTGCTTTCCAAGATGGACGAAGACGCCGGCCAAGGTAGGTTTTTTGGACGAATGGGACGAGAGTGAAGCAGAAGATGACGAAGCTGTTGCCTTATTCACGGGCCTAGAGAGCGTGACACAGCAGTGTTTCCAGAAGGCAACGCGTACACGAAGAGGAGGCTCATTACCAGGAAAAGCCCCCAACAAGCGTCGTGATTTTAGAGCTCGCTACGAGAGGATGGCCGAGCAGTATTTTGGCCCAAATCCGGTCTACAATGCAGATGATTTTAGACGCCGCTTTCGAATGAGCAAAACGTTGTTCGTGCGCATTTTGGATGGTGTTTTAACCAGTGACTCCTATTTCGAGCAAAGACCTGACTGCAAAGGGGACTTGGGCATTCATCCGCTGATGAAAGTGACTGCAGCTCTTCGGGTTCTTGCTTACGCAGACTCTGCAGACGCTTTGGACGAAAATCTGGAGATGAGCAAGACAGTCGTCTACGACTCTTTGACACATTTTATTGACGCAGTTGATACATGTTTTGGGGAGGAATACTTACGGCAACCAACAGACTCGGACTTGCTACGATTATTAGAGTCAAACGCTCGCCGTGGGTTTATTGGTATGTGGTCTAGCATAGATTGTATGCATTGGGCGTGGAAAAACTGTCCATCATCTTTGGCTGGGCAATTTAAAGGCAAGGAAAAGAAACCAACAGTGGTGCTAGAGGTTTGTGCAGACGAAGAGCTCTGGATTTGGCACGCCAATTTTGGCCATCCTGGATCATAAAACGACATTAACATTTTGGACAGGTCCACAGTGTTTGATGCATTAATGCGCGGTGAATCTCCTCGTGTGGAGTACAAGTTGAATGGAAAACCGTATTCGATGACGTATTGTTTAGCTGACGGAATTTACCCCGACTGGCCGCGCCGGCCAAGGTAGTTTTTTTGGACGAATGGGACGAGAGTGAAGCAGAAGATGACGAAGCTGTTGCCTTATTCACGGGCCTAGAGAGCGTGACACAGCAGTGTTTCCAGAAGGCAACGCGTACACGAAGAGGAGGCTCATTACCAGGAAAAGCCCCCAACAAGCGTCGTGATTTTAGAGCTCGCTACGAGAGGATGGCCGAGCAGTATTTTGGCCCAAATCCGGTCTACAATGCAGATGATTTTAGACGCCGCTTTCGAATGAGCAAAACGTTGTTCGTGCGCATTTTGGATGGTGTTTTAACCACCGACTTCTATTTCGAGCAAAGACCTGACTGCAAAGGGGACTTGGGCATTCATCCGCTGATGAAAGTGACTGCAGCTCTTCGGGTTCTTGCTTACGCAGACTCTGCAGACGCTTTGGACGAAAATCTGGAGATGAGTAAGACAGTCGTCTACGACTCTTTGACACATTTTATTGACGCAGTTGATACATGTTTTGGGGAGGAATACTTACGGCAACCAACAGACTCGGACTTGCTACGATTATTAGAGTCAAACGCTCGCCGTGGGTTTATTGGTATGTGGTCTAGCATAGATTGTATGCATTGGGCGTGGAAAAACTGTCCATCATCTTTGGCTGGGCAATTTAAAGGCAAGGGCAAACGTTTGAGTCGAAATCAATTCAATTCAAAAAGTGAGTGAGTTAAACTTGTGGAGCAGGTTGATGAAAGCGTGCGCGCATCAAACAGCCAGCTCTCGCACTCGAGGGATCAGCAGAGGCCTGGCGCCGGCGCTTTGGATTGGCGGGGCCCAGGAGAGCATGATGTGACGACACCCTAACCGGCAGCCTGCCGGCCGCCCTGCCGGGCAAGCCTCAAGCTGATCCACGCCGCTAGCCGCATGCTACCGCTCCTCTTCACCCGCCTGCTGACACTTCTCACCTCCCGTCTACTGGCGCTCGCGTCCAGCACCCCCACGCCGCCACGCCACCACGCCGGGAAAAGAAACCAACAGTGGTGCTAGAGGTTTGTGCAGACGAAGAGCTCTGGATTTGGCACGCCAATTTCGGCCATCCTGGATCATAAAACGACATTAACATTTTGGACAGGTCCACAGTGTTTGATGCATTAATGCGCGGTGAATCTCCTCGTGTGGAGTACAAGTTGAATGGAAACCCGTATTCGATGACGTATTGTTTAGCTGACGGAATTTACCCCGACTGGCCGCGCCGGCCAAGGTAGTTTTTTTGGACGAATGGGACGAGAGTGAAGCAGAAGATGACGAAGCTGTTGCCTTATTCACGGGCCTAGAAAGCGTGACACAGCAGTGTTTCCAGAAGGCAACGCGTACACGAAGAGGAGGCTCATTACCAGGAAAAGCCCCCAACAAGCGTCGTGATTTTAGAGCTCGCTACGAGAGGATGGCCGAGCAGTATTTTGGCCCAAATCCGGTCTACAATGCAGATGATTTTAGACGCCGCTTTCGAATGAGCAAAACGTTGTTCGTGCGCATTTTGGATGGTGTTTTAACCACCGACTTCTATTTCGAGCAAAGACCTGACTGCAAAGGGGACTTGGGCATTCATCCGCTGATGAAAGTGACTGCAGCTCTTCGGGTTCTTGCTTACGCAGACTCTGCAGACGCTTTGGACGAAAATCTGGAGATGAGCAAGACAGTCGTCTACGACTCTTTGACACAATTTATTGACGCAGTTGATACATGTTTTGGGGAGGAATACTTACGGCAACCAACAGACTCGGACTTGCTACGATTATTAGAGTCAAACGCTCGCCGTGGGTTTATTGGTATGTGGTCTAGCATAGATTGTATGCATTGGGCGTGGAAAAACTGTCCATCATCTTTGGCTGGGCAATTTAAAGGCAAGGGCAAACGTTTGAGTCTAAATCAATTCAATTCAAAAAGTGAGTGAGTTAAACTTGTGGAGCAGGTTGATGAAAGCGTGCGCGCATCAAACAGCCAGCTCTCGCACTCGAGGGATCAGCAGAGGCCTGGCGCCGGCGCTTTGGATTGGCGGGGCCCAGGAGAGCATGATGGGACGACACCCTAGGCAGCCTGCCGGCCGCCCTGCCGGGCAAGCCTCAAGCTGATCCACGCCGCTAGCCGCATGCTACCGCTCTTCTTCACCCGCCTGCTGACACTTCTCACCTCCCGTCTACTGGCGCTCGCGTCCAGCACCCCCACGCCGCCACGCCACCACGCCGGGAAAAGAAACCAACAGTGGTGCTAGAGGTTTGTGCAGACGAAGAGCTCTGGATTTGGCACGCCAATTTCGGCCATCCTGGATCATAAAACGACATTAACATTTTGGACAGGTCCACAGTGTTTGATGCATTAATGCGCGGTGAATCTCCTCGTGTGGAGTACAAGTTGAATGGAAAACCGTATTCGATGACGTATTGTTTAGCTGACGGAATTTACCCCGACTGGCCGCGCCGGCCAAGGTAGTTTTTTTGGACGAATGGGACGAGAGTGAAGCAGAAGATGACGAAGCTGTTGCCTTATTCACGGGCCTAGAGAGCGTGACACAGCAGTGTTTCCAGAAGGCAACGCGTACACGAAGAGGAGGCTCATTACCAGGAAAAGCCCCCAACAAGCGTCGTGATTTTAGAGCTCGCTACGAGAGGATGGCCGAGCAGTATTTTGGCCCAAATCCGGTCTACAATGCAGATGATTTTAGACGCCGCTTTCGAATGAGCAAAACGTTGTTCGTGCGCATTTTGGATGGTGTTTTAACCAGTGACTCCTATTTCGAGCAAATACCTGACTGCAAAGGGGACTTGGGCATTCATCCGCTGATGAAAGTGACTGCAGCTCTTCGGGTTCTTGCTTACGCAGACTCTGCAGACGCTTTGGACGAAAATCTGGAGATGAGTAAGACAGTCGTCTACGACTCTTTGACACAATTTATTGACGCAGTTGATACATGTTTTGGGGAGGAATACTTACGGCAACCAACAGACTCGGACTTGCTACGATTATTAGAGTCAAACGCTCGCCGTGGGTTTATTGGTATGTGGTCTAGCATAGATTGTATGCATTGGGCGTGGAAAAACTGTCCATCATCTTTGGCTGGGCAATTTAAAGGCAAGGGCAAACGTTTGAGTCTAAATCAATTCAATTCAAAAAGTGAGTGAGTTAAACTTGTGGAGCAGGTTGATGAAAGCGTGCGCGCATCAAACAGCCAGCTCTCGCACTCGAAGGATCAGCAGAGGCCTGGCGCCGGCGCTTTGGATTGGCGGGGCCCAGGAGAGCATGATGTGACGACACCCTAACCGGCAGCCTGCCGGCCGCCCTGCCGGGCAAGCCTCAAGCTGATCCACGCCGCTAGCCGCATGCTACCGCTCCTCTTCACCCGCCTGCTGACACTTCTCACCTCCCGTCTACTGGCGCTCGCGTCCAGCACCCCCACGCCGCCACGCCACCACGCCGGGAAAAGAAACCAACAGTGGTGCTAGAGGTTTGTGCAGACGAAGAGCTCTGGATTTGGCACGCCAATTTCGGCCATCCTGGATCATAAAACGACATTAACATTTTGGACAGGTCCACAGTGTTTGATGCATTAATGCGCGGTGAATCTCCTCGTGTGGAGTACAAGTTGAATGGAAACCCGTATTCGATGACGTATTGTTTAGCTGACGGAATTTACCCCGACTGGCCGCGCCGGCCAAGGTAGTTTTTTTGGACGAATGGGACGAGAGTGAAGCAGAAGATGACGAAGCTGTTGCCTTATTCACGGGCCTAGAAAGCGTGACACAGCAGTGTTTCCAGAAGGCAACGCGTACACGAAGAGGAGGCTCATTACCAGGAAAAGCCCCCAACAAGCGTCGTGATTTTAGAGCTCGCTACGAGAGGATGGCCGAGCAGTATTTTGGCCCAAATCCGGTCTACAATGCAGATGATTTTAGACGCCGCTTTCGAATGAGCAAAACGTTGTTCGTGCGCATTTTGGATGGTGTTTTAACCACCGACTTCTATTTCGAGCAAAGACCTGACTGCAAAGGGGACTTGGGCATTCATCCGCTGATGAAAGTGACTGCAGCTCTTCGGGTTCTTGCTTACGCAGACTCTGCAGACGCTTTGGACGAAAATCTGGAGATGAGTAAGACAGTCGTCTACGACTCTTTGACACATTTTATTGACGCAGTTGATACATGTTTTGGGGAGGAATACTTACGGCAACCAACAGACTCGGACTTGCTACGATTATTAGAGTCAAACGCTCGCCGTGGGTTTATTGGTATGTGGTCTAGCATAGATTGTATGCATTGGGCGTGGAAAAACTGTCCATCATCTTTGGCTGGGCAATTTAAAGGCAAGGGCAAACGTTTGAGTCGAAATCAATTCAATTCAAAAAGTGAGTGAGTTAAACTTGTGGAGCAGGTTGATGAAAGCGTGCGCGCATCAAACAGCCAGCTCTCGCACTCGAGGGATCAGCAGAGGCCTGGCGCCGGCGCTTTGGATTGGCGGGGCCCAGGAGAGCATGATGTGACGACACCCTAACCGGCAGCCTGCCGGCCGCCCTGCCGGGCAAGCCTCAAGCTGATCCACGCCGCTAGCCGCATGCTACCGCTCCTCTTCACCCGCCTGCTGACACTTCTCACCTCCCGTCTACTGGCGCTCGCGTCCAGCACCCCCACGCCGCCACGCCACCACGCCGGGAAAAGAAACCAACAGTGGTGCTAGAGGTTTGTGCAGACGAAGAGCTCTGGATTTGGCACGCCAATTTCGGCCATCCTGGATCATAAAACGACATTAACATTTTGGACAGGTCCACAGTGTTTGATGCATTAATGCGCGGTGAATCTCCTCGTGTGGAGTACAAGTTGAATGGAAACCCGTATTCGATGACGTATTGTTTAGCTGACGGAATTTACCCCGACTGGCCGCGCCGGCCAAGGTAGTTTTTTTGGACGAATGGGACGAGAGTGAAGCAGAAGATGACGAAGCTGTTGCCTTATTCACGGGCCTAGAGAGCGTGACACAGCAGTGTTCCAGAAGGCAACGCGTACACGAAGAGGAGGCTCATTACCAGGAAAAGCCCCCAACAAGCGTCGTGATTTTAGAGCTCGCTACGAGAGGATGGCCGAGCAGTATTTTGGCCCAAATCCGGTCTACAATGCAGATGATTTTAGACGCCGCTTTCGAATGAGCAAAACGTTGTTCGTGCGCATTTTGGATGGTGTTTTAACCACCGACTTCTATTTCGAGCAAAGACCTGACTGCAAAGGGGACTTGGGCATTCATCCGCTGATGAAAGTGACTGCAGCTCTTCGGGTTCTTGCTTACGCAGACTCTGCAGACGCTTTGGACGAAAATCTGGAGATGAGTAAGACAGTCGTCTACGACTCTTTGACACATTTTATTGACGCAGTTGATACATGTTTTGGGGAGGAATACTTACGGCAACCAACAGACTCGGACTTGCTACGATTATTAGAGTCAAACGCTCGCCGTGGGTTTATTGGTATGTGGTCTAGCATAGATTGTATGCATTGGGCGTGGAAAAACTGTCCATCATCTTTGGCTGGGCAATTTAAAGGCAAGGAAAAGAAACCAACAGTGGTGCTAGAGGTTTGTGCAGACGAAGAGCTCTGGATTTGGCACGCCAATTTTGGCCATCCTGGATCATAAAACGACATTAACATTTTGGACAGGTCCACAGTGTTTGATGCATTAATGCGCGGTGAATCTCCTCGTGTGGAGTACAAGCTGAATGGAAAACCGTATTCGATGACGTATTGTTTAGCTGACGGAATTTACCCCGACTGGCCGGTGTTTTTGAAGCCGCTTCATCAACCTTGAGGAAATAGTGAAAGATATTACACCATCAGACAAGAAGCATTCAGAAAGGATGTTAAAAGAGCATTCGGCGTTCTTCAAGCACGCTGGCGCATACTCAGTCTTCCCTGTAGACTGCGATGTAGGTTAAACATGTGCAAAGTGATGCGTGCGTGTTTAATCCTGCACAACATGATTGTTGAGGATGGACGCGGTGAATTACGTGACGTTCATGAATATCTATTTGACGGGCATGATGTAACTGGTCCAAGTCCTGAATTTGTTGTGACAAGACCGGATGGAATTTGTCTACGATCAATTCATGAGCTTGCGTCGCGAATTACCAGCATTGAAGAAGAAGCAGCTCATTTCAATTTGCGCAGCGATGTGATAAATCATTTATGGACTTACCATGCTGGTGAAAGTAGTTCATATTAAATGGTAATCGCTACAATTTCTTTTCATTTCACAAAACATCAACAAAGAAAATTAAACAAATCGAAAGTGTCGTGATCTATTCATGCTTGTTTCTTACTGAAACTCAACTGCTGACTTCTGACGATGTCGAGCCGCTAGCGTTAGTAGTGGTGGAAGCTCCCAGACGCTCCAAGAGACTGCTTCGTCTACTTCGCAGAAATGCGCCATGCTCTTCATCTCTTGGCTCAATTGCGTAAAGCTCGTTTAACATGGACTGCAGCGCCCGTTCTTCTTGG
>NW_003303632.1:288491-289554 GCF_000142945.1 Phytophthora infestans T30-4
GGAGCTGACGTCAACTCAAGCGGTTATTGGCTCCCGAGGAGAGCTCTGGGCTGACCTCTTCCTGGAGATTCTCGTCGCTCCTCGTGGCCTTGATGGTGGCCACACTTCTAAGGGCGTTTACGAACGTACCCTGGTCCAGAAGGAGCAGTTTTTGTCGACAAATTGGAGGCGGCCCGGTGCGTGCTTCTCGCGTCGCACCGAATCTCTCTAAATAACTTTACGACTTGTCGTAAGAAGCCCGAGAACCGGTGTCGTCTCTACCCTCTCTGGGGGCTATCCCTGGCTTCTTGCCGAGAACTGTCCCAACTGGAACTCATGTGAGGACATGTTCTGGTCTGGGGTGGAGTCTCTCAAGTACTCACTCTCGGAGTTACGGGAACTCCATGAAGATCAGCTGCTGTCCCGCATGCTAAACCAGCGTGATCTTCGTGTCCGATTTGCCCACTTGGTCAGCAAACACATGCTGCCAAGGGACATTCTGAAGCGCGCGGCTTCTAGCGCTCACGATGAGCGCGGGAACGGAGTGTCGTTAACGTCCGTACCCTGTTTGGGCAAAAAGCTCCGGACTACTTATGAAGCTGCCGCCGCTTTTGTTCCCAGATTGCGACAGTCTTCGGGCAGTCAATCAGGAGCTGTTCAATCGGCTCCCACGAGCTCTCGTAGTGAGCATAACCCCTCCACTTCACGAGGAACTGTCGCTTACCGCGACGTCATTGCTCCTGGAGAATCCGCTCCACGTGGTAGTGAGCTTCTCCGTTCCGGTCAAGCAGCCCTCGTACGAGTACGAGTACTCAGCGCCTCCGGAACGCTACTCTCGTCCGAGTGCTTCACCCGCGGGTCCGACGCAGGGCCTGAGGCTGACCGTCTTCGTCAACGCGTCCTCGTGCTTGAGATTGCACTTTGCCTTGGGACCGGCGGTGATGCTGCCGCCCAGGCCGGAAACCAGGGCGGGCTCGCTCGTCTTGCGGGCCGCCTGGACCTGTTGGAGCGTGAGATCTCAGGTTTGCATCTGTGGGTGGACGGCGGGCCTCTTCGTCCGATCTTGACGAAGCGCTCCGTATGA
>NW_003303632.1:289654-293175 GCF_000142945.1 Phytophthora infestans T30-4
CCAATTTTCGGCCATCCTGGATCATAAAACGACATTAACATTTTGGACAGGTCCACAGTGTTTGATGCACTACTGCGCGGTGAATCTCCTCGTGTGGAGTACAAGTTGAATGGAAACCCGTATTCGATGACGTATTGTTTAGCTGACGGAATTTACCCCGACTGGCCGCGCCGGCCAAGGTAGTTTTTTTGGACGAATGGGACGAGAGTGAAGCAGAAGATGACGAAGCTGTTGCCTTATTCACGGGCCTAGAGAGCGTGACACAGCAGTGTTTCCAGAAGGCAACGCGTACACGAAGAGGATGCTCATTACCAGGAAAAGCCCCCAACAAGCGTCGTGATTTTAGAGCTCGCTACGAGAGGATGGCCGAGCAGTATTTTGGCCCAAATCCGGTCTACAATGCAGATGATTTTAGACGCCGCTTTCGAATGAGCAAAACGTTGTTCGTGCGCATTTTGGATGGTGTTTTAACCACCGACTTCTATTTCGAGCAAAGACCTGACTGCAAAGGGGACTTGGGCATTCATCCGCTGATGAAAGTGACTGCAGCTCTTCGGGTTCTTGCTTACGCAGACTCTGCAGACGCTTTGGACGAAAATCTGGAGATGAGTAAGACAGTCGTCTACGACTCTTTGACACATTTTATTGACGCAGTTGATACATGTTTTGGGGAGGAATACTTACGGCAACCAACAGACTCGGACTTGCTACGATTATTAGAGTCAAACGCTCGCCGTGGGTTTATTGGTATGTGGTCTAGCATAGATTGTATGCATTGGGCGTGGAAAAACTGTCCATCATCTTTGGCTGGGCAATTTAAAGGCAAGGAAAAGAAACCAACAGTGGTGCTAGAGGTTTGTGCAGACGAAGAGCTCTGGATTTGGCACGCCAATTTTGGCCATCCTGGATCATAAAACGACATTAACATTTTGGACAGGTCCACAGTGTTTGATGCATTAATGCGCGGTGAATCTCCTCGTGTGGAGTACAAGTTGAATGGAAAACCGTATTCGATGACGTATTGTTTAGCTGACGGAATTTACCCGGACGCGCGTTTCATATAACAAAACGTTGGCCAGGGCGAATGGGACGAGAGTGAAGCAGAAGATGACGAAGCTCTTGCCTCATTCACGGGCCTAGAGAGCGTGACACAGCAGTGTTTCCAGAAGGCAACGCCTACACGAAGAGGAGGCTCATTACCAAGAAACGCCCCCCACAAGCGTCGTGATTTTAGAGCTCGCTACGAGAGGTTGGCCGAGCAGTATTTCGGCCCAAATCCGGTCTACAATGCAGATGATTTTAGACGCCGCTTTCGAATGAACAAAACGTTGTTCGTGCGCATTTTGGATGGTGTTTTAACCAGTCACTCCTATTTCGAGCAAAGACCTGACTGCAAAGGGGACTTGGGCATTCATCCGCTGATGAAAGTGACTGCAGCTCTTCGGGTTCTTGCTTACGCAGACTCTGCAGACGCTTTGGACGAAAATCTGGAGATGAGTAAGACAGTCGTCTACGACTCTTTGACACAATTTATTGACGCAGTTGATACATGTTTTGGGGAGGAATACTTACGGCAACCAACAGACTCGGACTTGCTACGATTATTAGAGTCAAACGCTCGCCGTGGGTTTATTGGTATGTGGTCTAGCATAGATTGTATGCATTGGGCGTGGAAAAACTGTCCATCATCTTTGGCTGGGCAATTTAAAGGCAAGGAAAAGAAACCAACAGTGGTGCTAGAGGTTTGTGCAGACGAAGAGCTCTGGATTTGGCACGCCAATTTTGGCCATCCTGGATCATAAAACGACATTAACATTTTGGACAGGTCCACAGTGGTTGATGCATTAATGCGCGGTGAATCTCCTCGTGTGAAGTACAAGTTGAATGGAAAACCGTATTCGATGACGTATTGTTTAGCTGACGGAATTTACCCCGACTGGCCGCGCCGGCCAAGGTAGTTTTTTTGGACGAATGGGACGAGAGTGAAGCAGAAGATGACGAAGCTGTTGCCTTATTCACGGGCCTAGAGAGCGTGACACAGCAGTGTTTCCAGAAGGCAACGCGTACACGAAGAGGAGGCTCATTACCAGGAAAAGCCCCCAACAAGCGTCGTGATTTTAGAGCTCGCTACGAGAGGATGGCCGAGCAGTATTTTGGCCCAAATCCGGTCTACAATGCAGATGATTTTAGACGCCGCTTTCGAATGAGCAAAACGTTGTTCGTGCGCATTTTGGATGGTGTTTTAACCAGTGACTCCTATTTCGAGCAAAGACCTGACTGCAAAGGGGACTTGGGCATTCATCCGCTGATGAAAGTGACTGCAGCTCTTCGGGTTCTTGCTTACGCAGACTCTGCAGACGCTTTGGACGAAAATCTGGAGATGAGTAAGACAGTCGTCTACGACTCTTTGACACAATTTATTGACGCAGTTGATACATGTTTTGGGGAGGAATACTTACGGCAACCAACAGACTCGGACTTGCTACGATTATTAGAGTCAAACGCTCGCCGTGGGTTTATTGGTATGTGGTCTAGCATAGATTGTATGCATTGGGCGTGGAAAAACTGTCCATACATCTTGGGCGAGACAATTTTAAGAGGCAAGAGACAAGCGTTTGGAGTCTAAATTCAATTCAATTTCAAAAGAGTGAGGTGAGTTAAACTGGTGGAGCAGGTTGATGAAAGCGTGCGCGCATCAAACAGCCAGCTCTCGCACTCGAGGGATCAGCAGAGGCCTGGCGCCGGCGCTTTGGATTGGCGGGGCCCAGGAGAGCATGATGTGACGACACCCTAACCAGCAGCCTGCCGGCCGCCCTGCCGGGCAAGCCTCAAGCTGATCCACACCGCTAGCCGCATGCTACCGCTCCTCTTCACCCGCCTGCTGACACTTCTCACCTCCCGTCTACTGGCGCTCGCGTCCAGCACCCCCACGCCGCCACGCCACCACGCCGGGAAAAGAAACCAACAGTGGTGCTAGAGGTTTGTGCAGACGAAGAGCTCTGGATTTGGCACGCCAATTTCGGCCATCCTGGATCATAAAACGACATTAACATTTTGGACAGGTCCACAGTGTTTGATGCATTAATGCGCGGTGAATCTCCTCGTGTGGAGTACAAGTTGAATGGAAACCCGTATTCGATGACGTATTGTTTAGCTGACGGAATTTACCCCGACTGGCCGCGCCGGCCAAGGTAGTTTTTTTGGACGAATGGGACGAGAGTGAAGCAGAAGATGACGAAGCTGTTGCCTTATTCACGGGCCTAGAAAGCGTGACACAGCAGTGTTTCCAGAAGGCAACGCGTACACGAAGAGGAGGCTCATTACCAGGAAAAGCCCCCAACAAGCGTCGTGATTTTAGAGCTCGCTACGAGAGGATGGCCGAGCAGTATTTTGGCCCAAATCCGGTCTACAATGCAGATGATTTTAGACGCCGCTTTCGAATGAGCAAAACGTTGTTCGTGCGCATTTTGGATGGTGTTTTAACCACCGACTCCTATTTCGAGCAAAGACCTGACTGCGAA
>NW_003303632.1:312295-321680 GCF_000142945.1 Phytophthora infestans T30-4
CGTCAAGTACATGTACTGTCAGGCAGCGAGTCTTCAAAGTGGAAAACTTTCGAAAATTTCGTGGTTGATTACAGCTCACCAAAGCGCGATTATGGTAATATAGCAGTGATGACTCGGCGACAGACGAAAGCCAATAAACGCGTCAGGTTTGCAGATGAACACTCGGAGGATGTCTCAAAAGCTCAAGAGGAGCATGAAGAACGACGAGAGACGTCCACCGAAGATTCATTCGGCGAAGATTTGCCAGACCATCCTCACAAGACTGTACCATCGGCATTTCCCGATGCGGAAGATGTTGATCCGGTAGCGATACAGCGGGAACGACGCAGACGGATACTGGTGGCACAAGACGAGGAGCAGAAGTGGTTTAACATCAAGAAGGTGCTTCAGGGCCAAGCAGAAGAGCTGAGTTACAAAGAAGCTCGAGATGCCTGGAAGTATGCTGACCGGTTCGTATTGTCTGAAGACGGCGTGCTTCACTATCTTGGATTGAATCGTCGGTACGACCACGGTTGGCAAGAGGAGACCAAGCTGCGGCTTGTGGTACCAACAACGATGATTCAAGAGGTCTTGCAGAATTGTCACGACTCGCTGTAAGGAGGACATCAAGGTGTGGTGAGAACGTTCCAACGCGTTAAGTCCGATTATTATTGGATCGGCTTGTACGCTGACGTGGAGAAGCATGTGAAGTCATGTCCAGATTGCAGCTCGAGTAAAAGCCGTCCACAGCTTCGTGGATACTCACCTGGTAACGTGCTAGCCGAACGACCTTTCCAGATCGTCTCGATGGATTTTGTGATCCTACTACCGAAATCTCGTAGGGGCAACACGGCGTTGCTCCTATTTCAGTGCTCGTTCACGGGTTCGTTATTGCCAAGGCTATGTCAGATACGACTGCACTGAGTGTTGCCTAAGTGTTCGAAGAATGTGTGTACCGACGGTTCGGAGCCCCATCATTAATAAGGCATGACCGCGACCCACGCTTCATGAGCGAGGTGTTCCAAGCGTTCGCAGAGATGATGCAGTCAAGATCAAGAGCGACTTTGAGCTATCGGCCACAGGCTAATGGACAGCAGGAACGCTCGGTGAAGTCAGTGATGGGGTCCGTACGGGTGTACGCGATGGACCCTCTACAGCAAGATTGGGACGAAATCGCGGAGAAGCTAGTATTTGCTATTAATACTTCTCAAGACACTACGAGGAAGGAAACGCTGTTCTACCTCGTTCATGGTTGGGATGCGCAGTCGACGTTGCGGGCAATGTCGTCATCACTCAAACGAGGACTCGGCAAGCAGTCTGACGCACTGGCGTGGCGGCGTGAGATCAATCGACAACATGAGGTCGCCCTCACTATGGCCAAGGATTATCAGGCTGTAGAAAAGGAGCGAAGGGCTAAAAAGCATAATGATGCTCTGAGTCGACTGGAAAAAGCTGCTGTACCTCAACCAAGTGGAAACGAAGACTCGGCGGACCCTCCAGAAGCTTCGAAAGAGATGGAAGATCCTGCAAGAGCCCCACCGAGATCTCTTTTCGAGATTGGGAGCCGGGCGTGGCTGTACATGGAACGCGTCAAACCAGGCTTGACGAAGAAATTAGCTCACCGATGGCATGGACCTTTTCGGATCAAGCGCAAGGTGGAAGAGTTTGCGTACGAGCTGGAACTGCCTGATCGAAGTGGGTATCGCTTTTACCCAGTAGTGCATGTGTCAAGACTCAAGGCTGTCAACATATTCAACAGTCGACCGAACACTCGGTTGGTACTTGACGCGACTAATGAAGCAAGACTCGACTTCGATGAGGAACTACTGCCTGAGGACAGCTGGGAACCAGACCAAGTTGCCGGTGAATATGAAATCGAGGTCATCCTCGACGACAGAACACCACTAACGACGAGCACGGAGCGTGTTGTACGCGAGTTCAAAGTCAAGTGGGTTGGCTATGAAGATCCAACTTGGGAACCATCATCCAACTTGTCATGTGGAGGTCTTCTGTACGACTATTTGCGAGCCAAGAAGAGCGATAATCGGCTGCAGATGGCGCAAGTGGCGGACGAAGACTAGCGTGACTGGATCACGTGTGAACTGTCCACAGGGCGATGCAGCCTGTGGTAACAGACGAAAAACGTTACTGCAACAACAAATTGTATATGCATTTGAAGAACAACATGAGCATGATTACGCTGTGGAAGTGGATTAAGAATAAGAAAACATGAATGCCGACCGGAGAGCAACCACTGAAAACGAAGTCACGCGGGACACCTCAACAGTTAGCTGAGATGCCGGAGAACGTCGTGGAACGTGCAGCGAGGATTCAAATCGATTCCAAGTGCCAGGCCGCGGTGGCCAAGAGTGTCAACGAAGTCGAGTCACCACTCTCCTTCTCCTCTTCATCAGGAACCGGAGCCTCGGCAGCTGGAGCTGAAGCCGGACCCTGCGAATCCTCGGTACCAGCTTCAACAGGAGGATCAGCAGGAGCCATCTCCGCGGATTCAGCGACGACGGGGAGTGCTGCAGGAGCTACCGCAAAGAGTGAAGAGTCCGGGGCAGCAGGCGCCGGAGGACCGGTTGATGACGCTGCTGTCGGGGGAAGTGCAGCAGACTGAAGGGCGTTCGACCCCTCGGTCTTGCCCTCCTGAGAAACAAGTCGAGTAATGCGAGGTGATGAGCAAGGTACCGATGATTCAAGAGAAGGATGAGCTGACGTACCTCCAGCTGTTCACGTTCGCGACGTCTACGAGGATTGAGACGCTGAAAAGCGTCGGACACGGCTCGATTCAGACGCTTGGACATACGGTGGCGAGATGGTGAATTGAAGAATGAAGAAATGTCACAACGGGCACCAGTACCGTGGCTTCCATTGCGACAGGGGCAGTTGTGGTGTAGTGATTTCTCCGTAGTTGCGGATTATCACCCGTCGACAAAGACGTGACACCGCCCAAGTTGTTCAAGCGACGAACCCTCGGTCAGGTGATGTACGGAGACGCCAAGGTGCAAGGGACTCGACGGCGTCACCTCCGAACGTTCAACGAGTATTGGATACGGGCATATGTCACTGAATCCAGGCTGTCCTTATTATTAATAATGGACTGGCCGGATTCGCATTCAGCGGACCATCTACGGTACGAACTCTCAGTGGCGGTTGGGATGAGTTCGCAGAAGACTCAGCGACCCTTGGAAGGCACTTTCACCGTCTGGGACAGGGCGCGGACCGTTAAAGATGCTCATGCGACGGTGCAGACGACGCTTGGCATGCAAGAAGATCCATAACGGATCATTGTTCACTTGATATTTGTATACTTGATTAGGACTTCTTATTAGGAATAGACCCGAAAGGGTAAGCTTAAATACAGAACAGAATTTCCACTCAAGCACACAGAGCGACGTCCGGCTTCAAGGTAAGCGTCAGGTCAAGCTTGTTTGAGTGTGTTATGCCTGTCGGTGAACTCGAAGCTCTGTAGCGAGGGTTCATCCGGCAAGGCCAAGAGACTTTGTGTATTGGCCGATTATTATCGGGAGGTTTTACATGACGGCTTATTGTTGCCTATTTGCACGACTGGGAGTGCTTGAATTGCCTCCCTTTTATTTCTTCTGGCCGAGTGTTGAACACTCGGTGATCTCGTAAAAGGCTTACCCGTGCCTGGTACCCTTCCGCTGTTGGGACCACGAGGATACAAGACACCTGCTAGCTTTGCTCGTGCTAGTAGCGTGTTCTTATTTTACTGGCTGGCCTATATAAGTAGTTTACAAGGTCCAGTTTGTCCCGGTGCAAGGGCAGAACTGGGGTCTTCAGGTCCGCCCGAACGATCGTTTACTATCCTAGTAGACGTATTGTTGTGGGAACATCCTAACTACATCTGTAGCTAGAGTTCACGTGGGATTTCCAACACCACACATGCATTAGACAGCCTCAAACCTTCAGCTTTTCTACGCATGGACGCTACTCAAACCGACGAGTGTACGGCGTCTCACCAGCAAACGCAGTTGACGAGCTAATGTTGGTGACTTCTACGCAACGAAGAAATCTTCACCCACGGCATTCGAGCGGTCGTCAGCAAGCTATGCACTCGGGCCATCAACACCCCATTCATCTTTTCCACGAGTCCGTTTTCCCCAGACTATAAATAAAATTTCCACTGGAACTATACCCCTCTCCCCCTGAGGAATGCCTTCATCTTATTGTTCATAAGTTCTTTCCCTTGATATGAAGAAAAAGCATTGATGTGATGGCCTTGTGCTAATAGCCTATGTAGATGAGAGATCATTACGTCCATTGCCTCCCCCTTTGCCCCATAGGAAGCCCCGTTGTAGCGGGTAGCTTCACTCTGAATCAGCTGGAAATGCTGATAGCCGTCGTAGGTGCTAACCCCAAATAGCGCATATCTGACATGAGCTTTTATTAAGTCTTCGTTGTGCGCTTTGTCTGTGTCGTTTTGTACGATATGCATTTTTGCTTCAAAGCCGTGTACGTTCGGCATTTGCCATCACCCGTCTGTGAATGGGCTAGGAGATTACTCAGCTGCTTGCAGCTTGTGGCGATATTATTCGGTGCAACGCAATGTAATTGAGACGGACTAAGCGCATGTACCAGCGCTGAAGCTCACGCTTATTACACTTTGATGTCTCGGATGCAATATGCGCAGTGTGTACATCAGCTGGTCTTATGTGCAAGCGGTAGCTACTTGCTGACTTCTTTACCTGGAATCAAAGCCCATCCTTATTCAGCAAGCGTAGGCGTTCTCCATGTTGGTGTACGAAACTAATGTTCCCATCAGCTTTCCTCTAGCAGGTTTGAACTAAGTAAATTGTCCGATCATGTCGGGGTATGAACCACCCCGGGCGAAGAGGCCCCCGCAACGTTAATCACCGCAGCGTTTCTGGACCTTATTATTGCTCTTACGTTGCTCCTTTGTCTCTTTTTAAGAGGGAGGGGGTAATGGCTATTCATATTCAGGGCACAGTATTCGCTGCCATTTGATAAAAACGCTAAACATACAAGCCGCGTTGTTTCTTATTAGCTACGTGACCCTCGGCGAGAGCGTTTGCGTGAGGTATAAAGCTCTCGGATGCGATGAATATTTAAGAAATGCCGACTTGTTTATATTTTGAATATTCATAGGCCATGATTCCTCCCGGTAAATGCTTCCATAATGCCATGCAAAATTAGATTATAGAGGTTCTGGAGGCAATTTAATAGCGATATCCCCCAGGCACATGCAACAAAGCGACTAAAGGTGACGTATGAAAAAGATCGTAGCTAAATAAATAGGATCTTCCTGATCACGAATGATGCCTTGTTGGAAAGAAGAGATCGTACACTATGTAATGTATTCTTTGCTTTGTTTCGACAAGTGTAGATTCAAGCTAAAACGTTCTTTCAAAATGAGGGTGAATTGCCGGCGGGACAAGCCCGGAAAAAGCGGTCATAAAGCGAAGCGTATTTTATTAGCATGTGATAGTATACATAGTTCAAATGCAAATCATGTGGGCATGTCGCCCGATCTAACAAGCAAAATGAGCACCTAAGCGGCGCTTTAAAGGTCTGTGAACGCATGAGGGACTCGACTATGTCTTTCTTCACCTAAAACAGAGCGACCGGCATCGTGTAGTCCTGAGCCAAATTTGATTGCAAATCAATAGTGCTTCCATGGGTTTTAAGCCATTGTTCTTAGCCCCTTTCCTCGATCCAGACCTGATTGAAGCTGAGATCTTTGTCGATGACCTGTTCGCCTTTTCTTGTTGTTTCCTCTACTTCTCAAACTGCTTCAGTATAGCTGCTTGTTCCCGCATTTCTTTTTTTCTCAATTCGTTCCTAAGCTTTAGCAGCTCGTTCTTCGAGTTTTTGACGGCGCTGTACCTCAGCTTCAAGTACTGCAGCTTTCATTTCCGGTCGTGTCATGAGAACACCACCACTAACAAAAGACCGTGTTCGTTTTGGAGATTGGAACTTCGGCGCCAACATGGAGATCGTTTCCATCCCCAAAAACGTAGCTTTCAGTGCGTTGTGGCTAATACCTACCCGTTTTAGTTGATGCTCTTGTCTTGGCGCTGGATCGGGCAAACTACGAATGTAGCTTACAAGAGGGAGGTCGGTCACGACGGGTTGTTTCCCCACAATGCGCTGTAGCATCGTTTCCAAGCACAGCGGCACGATCCCTGTTCTTCGAAATGCCGTGAGGCAGGTTGACATCGTCACTGCGCCCTTCGAAGCCTTCATTACTAACACAGCAAGGTTATGCTCGGTGGGCTGTGCTTGGTCGTGCCTCAGCGGAAAGTCCTCGAGTTGCTTCTCATAGTTTATCTTTAGAGCTGATAAACGGCATCGTCGAGAGGTTGCGTGAAATGGCTGATAAAACGGCATCGTCGAGAGGTTGCGTGAAATGGCTCGTGTGTGACGGCAAGACAAAGATCGTGATCTGGTTAGCCTTAGCGAACTCAAGAACAGGGCCGTTGACATGAGAAAAATGACCATTCAATATGAGAAGGCTTGGCTGCATTCCGTTTGGTCAAGTGGGCGTCGAAAAACTTCAGCTAATGCAGAAAAAAACGTTTATGTTTGAAGAATCGCTAACGGCGCACACAGCCTCATCGTCGGTCTCATCCGTATAGCTCAATTGTTTGTGTTTTCCTGGAAAAATGAACATCGGCGGTAATTGGTCTCCCGCAGTGCTCACACACGCCGTGTCAGAGACGTTCTCTCGAGCACTGGATCGAACCACGTTGGTCTTCATTCCTTTGGAGCATAATACCCTTGGTGGGCCTTCTTCCTTGAGGGCTGAATTCGGTCTCAGCACAGTTCCAAACCTGTCCAGGAAGCAGACCTTGCATTGCATCTTGCAGGTTGGTGTGGTAATCACGCAAACACTACTCAGTTGACATGTCATAACGCTTGGCATCATGAATTTGAGAGCGTTTTTGAGTGATCACATCACCATGGCGCTTGACAAAGTGAAGAGACCACTTCTTCGAAGGAAACGAGTCTGATATCGCTCCGTGCTTCTCAATTTCTACACGTCTCGCCAAGATGCGAAGCTCGTTGTCCGGCATGCAAAGGCCGTGTTTGGACTGCAGAAGTATCGCCTCCACGATACCGGATTCATCCTGAGTCGGCAGAACAGCCTGCCTTCCCTTGCGAGCATCAACCGGCACCGCACCCGTAGCACGGCGATGGAGAGAAGTCTTGGAAACACCAAACGCCGCCCCAGCCCTCGATACTGAAACACCCTCGTCTATACCGAACCGCCCTTTTGAACTGAGTCACGCGAGCTAGCGGACACACAGGGGATGGCTTCAGCAGCATGGTCGTGCTTGAACCAGTTGGTTTACTGGACTTGACTTCGATTTTGAGCGTTGAGAAATGGAGGCTGGAGGAACGAGTTCTCGGTCGTTTTGAATGCGGTTAAAGGGAGAGGCAACGTTTCTCTTTTCTCTATCGATATGTACATTTGGTGTGGCTGCGATCGAATATCACGAGTGAGCATTTGCGTACCAAAATATCTCTTCAAACAGTAATTGTATCGGATCTGTATCGATTATTGTCCGGGAGTGATACCCCATCCCGTGCATAGTCAGAAGTTCTTGTCGCCTTTTTTATTGGTTAACAAACTCAGATCTGTACACACGTGTACATCTGTAGCTGTATCCAACATCCACTCCGTATTTGCACGTTTTCGATGTCGTATACTGACGTCGGTGGCACTGCATTTCCGCTGGGTCAGCGCAGCTATGACCTTGTTTGCGTCGCCGTCTTCACCTTTCTTCTTGTTCTACCACCGCTTAAAATCAGACGTATCATACTGCTTTCAACCTTGGTAACCTCCTGCCGGCTTATTTTAAGGGAAATATGCCTGTATGTGTCCAAGCTCACCACAAGTACAACATCCAGGAACCTTATCACCGCTGGATTCTGCTCATGATTTTGCGTTTTGGACTTGTATGACCCCCAGCCTCTTTGCTTCTTGCGTCTCCCCGCATTTCGATTTTTGTCATTACCGCTCGGCTTCTTCTGATTACCCTTCTGGGTCTTTCTGACCGAACCGATATTGGCACGCGGTTGCGCATCTGCTACCTCCTCGTCCAGATCTTCTTCAGTCCGTAGAGCATCCATTACTAGGCAGAAGTAGGAACTTCCTGTGTATTCCAGGTAACGCAAGGATGGCATAATGACGTTAGAACTAACGTACAACGTCCCATTGAGATCGTTTCTGAGCAGAAGCGTTGCAAGCTCTTCATCACTTACGAATTAGGACGTAGTGTTGAAGGTCTCGCCTTGCAACACCATTTCCCTCAGTCACTTATCTTACCCCCCTAGTGGAGTGTGGTCTGCGTCCGTCATTCCGTCCGTAACGGGCTAGGGCTAATAAAACTCACGCTAATACGCGCGTTCTACTGGCTGCCGAGCGCAGCGAAGGCGGCCTCGATTCGCTAAAATTGCAGTAATGTGGTGTACACACTGTATGTGGTCAACACATCGTACTTAAAAGCACCGTTCAAATTTCATTTTGCCCCCATTTTTAACGCTGGAGCGCCACCTCACGCAAAGGGCGCTGCGTGTGTGCGGGTTAATTTGCATTGGTAGGCTTCGCCGACGTGCACACCGGTACTATTATATCGTCGTAGGCGCTGTTGCTTTTTTTTAGACCCTGGCGACACCACTGGATCGCATTTTAGCAAAGTAGTAATTCAACACTTCGAAATACTTAGTTTAATACTTAAAAAATAATATTACTAATTTAATAAAAACGTTTCTAATAAAACATTTCTCCAATGGAACGTTTACCTCCCATGTGCTCGACGTGCCAGGCGGTCATTGTGCACCCCCCGCTCGAGCCAGACGGTCTCGGGCTGCAGCTCCGGCTGTGCGCCTGTTGCGAACAATTCTTAGCATGGGATGCATTCGCACAGGGCCAGGCTCGAGCGGGTGCCCGCAGGTGCATCGCGTGCGCCTCTGGTCCATACAGCCAGGCGTTTTGGCACCGCCCACGCACACCAGAACCGAAGCCAGCCACTCATTCGCGCCAACAAAGCCTGGCCTTAGTTGCCGCCGCTATGGGGCCCCCACAACCGCCGCGGCGTGTTGTCCAGGAGCGCATTAATCGCCGCCGTCGTCGCTGGAAACCTCGCCAGCGCAACAAACATCCGCGTAATCACCAGAAAAACTGACTGGCTAAAAATAAACGTTTTCCATTGGTCACAATTACTTTCGTGTTTAGGTGCGTTGTATGGGAGCTTAGGACAGGGCGTGAGCCTAGGTGAAGGTGCGAGCTTATCGAACTGGATTTGTAGGGCAGAAAGAAACAGTATGTACGATGGAGGGGAAACAAATATGAACACAGAGCTACAAAACACGGAAGCGGCCGATGCAATTAACATGTAAATCTATGAAAGAA
>NW_003303632.1:322181-325628 GCF_000142945.1 Phytophthora infestans T30-4
ATCATGATGATGCGGAACCTGAATCCAGATCTAGGGCTGTGCAACGGAACACGGCTTCGAATTGTGGCCCTCAAGCCACATGTCATCCACGCCACAATCATGACAGGTGAGCGACAAGGGCAACATGTGTTGATTCCCCGCATTGTTTTCATCAGTGACGGAGATATTCGGAGCTTTCCGTTTCATTTGAGACGCAAGCAGTTTCCTGTCCAACCGGCTTTTGCGATGACGATTAACAAGGCGCAAGGCCAAACGGTGCAGTACTTGGGGCTGTATCTTGCTACGCCTTGCTTCTCCCACGGGCAGCTGTACGTTGCGATGTCGCGAGTCACTTCAAGATCAAGATTCAAGGCGCTGGTCGAGTACCCAAAGCTGGAGGAGGAGGATGGGGTCTACGCCCAGAACATTGTCTACAGGCAGATCTTTGGTTCGGAGTAGGAATGTTCAATTTCAAATGCATTTAATACATCACGTTTACATAAATCATGTTTACGCCGGAGCGCAGCGAAGGCGTGACCCAATTTCCCCTGGGACTACAGCCTGCCACCTCCGCCGCGTAGCGGCGGCGAACGGCTAGTCTTACCTCTCTAGTGGAGTGTGGTCTGCGTCCGTCCGTCAGTCCGTCCGTAACGGGCTAGGGTTAATAAAACTCACGCTCATGCGGGCGTTCTACTGGCTGCCGAGCGCAGCGAAGGCGGCGTCGATTCGCTAAAATCAAATTATGTGGTGTACACACTGTATGTGGTCAGCACATCGTACTTAAAATGCACCGCTCAAATTTCTTTTTGCCTTCATTTTCAGCTGCGGTATGCAAGGCCACGCGAAGGGCGCTGCCTGTGTACGCGTTAGTTAGCTGATTTAAAAGGCGCCGATGAGCACACACGTTCTCTATCGTCGTAGGTGCTGTTGATAAAATTTGTAGGCTTCGCTGACTCATACTTCGGCCTCAATCAAAACATTAGTACTTATTGGTTTAAATATGATTTGATTTGCTTCGTAGTAGGTTTGTAATAATTTAACTTACAGTACTGTTTTGCGTAGTACTATTCTTAAGACATTTCATTTTTTTGTTTGCAGTTATTTGTAGTAGTAGTCCACATAATTATTATGTTAACGTTTATAATAAATCACACTTCTACTACTACTATTAATAACTGATACTTTAGGATGTGAAAACTTTAAAATATGACTATTATGACTTCCCACCCGACACCCCCCTGCACCCCCGGGAAAAGTATCATCTTCCTCTGTATTTGCACACGACCTTAAGATATTGTGTGAGCTTTCCAGCACTATATGCTATGTACATTAAACAAAATCGGAACAGCGTTTGTGATTCAGCTAGCGCGGAGGCACGTGACTCAGCAAGAACACGAAACACGAAAGAACACCGACCCACACTATGTAGACGACGAGATAGAAGAGCAACACGAAGCACGTTAGGCCATGGACGACGATAGACTTCTTAGCCGATGCAAACGACGAAGTTTTATGCGTAGCGTGAAAGGCGGAAGTGCACGCAGCTATGAAAAGGACAGAGGGACAAGAATATGACGGGAGCGTACGGACCACGGAAAGGAACTAAATACATACACACCCCAGCATGCTGAAAAGCACGGGCCACGGAAGAGCACGCACGTTCGAAGCCACGGTAGAACACGTACCGGTGAGAATGCACAGAAACAATTCTCCAGCAACACCACGGGTAAACATGGAGCACAGTCAGCCGACCAAACCTGAGCCCACAGTAAGCCAGATACGGAAAATCAGAAATCATCAGTCTTGGGAGCACGATGCCTACGTAGAAACTGAGCTCACCGATCCACGGAGCGCGACACTACGGTAGCTAACGATAACACAGACGACAGCCCATCCCCGACACCAGAGATAACACGTCAGCATGGACGCTGGGTTACTCACTAAAGTATCGGAGAACACGCTGCCACACGAAATCACCGAGTCACGGAGCACCATACCAGTGTAGAACCTGAGCTTACCGAGCCACGGAGGACAGCAGTACATGATAACACGATTGCACGGACTGCGGACCGCCTACCAAATGCACAGGGGGTGGGCTTGGTATGACCACGATTACACACCGTGGAGCACGATGGCATCGTAGAGCACGATAACACGGACAACGCAGATGCACTACACGTGCACAATACCATAGACAGCATAACCACACCGCGATTGCACGATAGCGTGATACCGCGGTCGATGACACTTCATCAGGAGATCACGATGCACGGGCGACGGAACCACACGACTGCATGAATGCACCAAAGCACGGAATAGCACCCTTTGGTTAGAGTACCGGTGATGGGAGGCCAACGGCCACGAATGCCTATGTATCACGAAAGCGGTACAGCCCGCGTAAATGTTTGAGAACAGGGAATAGTTAGGAGCCACGAAAGAGGCCGTACTAAAGTGCATGAGCTCAAAAGAGAGCGCATATCCACAAACAGCGTGAACCACGGGTGAACAGAGAACCACGAAACCAAGAAGAACACGGAAGAGCACAGGCCATTGAAGATCACGACATTCAGCCTGTAGTACGGGGTAACGGAAACGTATCAAACCACGATATTGTACAAAGCCACATGAGATTACGGACAGTTAAGTGGTTGGCTACACGAAGCCACGACGTACTAGGTTGAGCGACGCCCATAAAACACGCGACACGAAGAAGCACTTAATTTGCGGCCACCTCATCTCCAACCAACCATGCCACTCCGCCGCGTAGCGGCGGCGAACGGCTAGTCTTAAACATCTACTGCAGCAACCTGTCTGTCCGTCACACTAAATTGTCGTGCCTGTCACGCTTTTCCGGACAAATCATTGGATAAAATAATTTAAATATTTCTACTGGCTGCCGAGCGCAGCGAAGGTGGCTTCAATTGGTTAAAACTAGAATGTGTAGTTGACATCAATAAATGCATGTGTTTCCCAGTTTACATATGGGGATTTGCACAAAGCTAATACATTATCCGAAGGCGGCATCGTTTTAATATTTTATACTTTTTCATAATGCATTGATATTTGAGTACTAAACGGAGGGCAGGGTGCTTAGCGTACACGTAAGCATGCGTGTTTCCGAGGACATGGTTTAAGTATACAAAAATACTCTGTACTCAGTAGGATCTGCGAGTTACACTGACTAGAAGAAAATTTCAATTTTTTTATGGTAAAGATATTAGCATTATTATAATAAGTTATCTGAGTGGGTTTCTGGGATTGCTAAACCGACATGTACATTGTACAGCAGTAGCCGGGCGTGTGGCCTTGCCGTAGGAACAAGGCTGTGCTTATAAGCGTTGGCACCTAGATTCACAAAGATAGATAGTTAGATTGGCGGGGAAAAGAAGAAATATGTGCTGATGACAGTACTAACGGATTGTTTCCTACCGTGTATTTAGGACACAAATTTTCGTAAAACTTCATAAA
>NW_003303632.1:326991-331546 GCF_000142945.1 Phytophthora infestans T30-4
GAATGAGTACACAAATCCAGGACAATCACTGAGCAGCGTGGGCCACGGGTGAGCAGGGAACCACGGAGCCAGGAAGATCACGGAAAAGCGCCGGTCACTGGAGAACATGACATTCAACCTGTAGTACGGGGTAACGGAAGCGTACCAAACAAGAATATTATACTGGTTCAGATGAGACAACGGACGGGTAAGTGATTAAGTACACGAAGCCAAGATCTACTGGGGTGAGCGACGCTCACAAAACACGCGACACCACGAAGCACTTAAAACTGAAAACCACAGCTCCAACAAACCATGCCACTCCGCCGCGTAGCGGCGGCGAGCGGCTAGTCTTACCCCTCTAGTGGAGTGTGCTCTGCGTCAGTCCGTCTGTCCGTCCGAGGGTAGGGTTCTAAAATGTAACGCTAATGCGGGCGTTCTACTGGCTGCCGAGCGCAGCGAAGGCGGCTTCGATTCGCTAAAATTGTGATATGTGGTGTACACACTGTATGTGGTCAACACATCGTACTTAAATGCATCGTTCAAATTTCGTTTTGCCCCCATTTTTAACGCTGGAGCGCCACCTCACGCAAAGGGCGCTTCCTGTGTACGCGTTAGTTAGCATAATTAAATAGCGCCGATGAGCACACACGTACAATATCGTCGTATGAGCCGCTGCAAATTTTTGTAGGCCTTGGTGACTTTTATTTCGGCTTAAATGAAGCCTTTAGTACTTATTGGTTATAATATGATTTGTTTTAGCTTTGTAGCATTTTTTTTACTTTCTAAGATAATTTTGCTTAGTACTATTCTAAAGTCTCATATTATTGCTTGCAGACGTTTGTAGTAGTACTACACAAAATTAATTTAGTAGCGCTTATCAAATTTAAATGCACTTTATATCTAATACTAATAACCTTAAAGTATTGTATCATATTTGCGTTAGATGAAGATGCACAATTTATTATTAATATTAAATATTTAAAATATGAATATAGTGGCTTCCACCGCACATAACCATGTACACTTCTCCGCCACTAAAAAAAGAACGTTTTCTTTGTATTAGCGCGTATTTTGCACCCCTAAGAGCATGTGCGCCCTCTCGAACACGATACGTAACATACATGCAGTGCAGTGGGAGCAGTGTTTGTGATTGAATTAGCGTAGAGGGCACGTGATTAAACAAGAACACGAAACACGGGAGGAACACCGAGTCAGATCATGTACATAACGCGATAGAAGGAACAGCTTGAAATACGGAAAGTCACGGACGAAATAAGAATAGGCCACGAAATTTCATACGAAGCACGAACCAGGGAAGAGCCTGAAAAACACGGAGCCGCACGATCAGATGACAGCGGGTGAGAGCTGAAATAATGAAACGCCAACACGCTGAAAAAGCACGGACCAAGAGAGAGCACGTTCACAGTCACGGTAGACCACGCAGCTGTGCGAGTGCACGGAAAGGAGTTCTCCCACCACAGGTTACCCCGAAGCACGGTCGACGGCCAAACACAAATTCACGGGAGAGCATAAGCGGGAAATCACTGAACATTGGAGTACGATACCAGGACAGCCCACCGACCCACGGCACACGATACTACGGTAGCTAACGATAGCCTGGACGACCGTTCAACGTCAACACCACGCCATAAACGACAGCATAGACGTTGGATTAACCACTAAACCGTGGGAGAACACGCAGCCACGCGAAATCACCGAACCACGGAGCCGGGTACCAGTGTAGAGCCTGAGGTCACCTAGCATCGAGGGACAATAGTGCATTACAACATGATTGCACGGACGACGTACCAGCCACGAAGTCACAGGGAAACGATTCGGAATACCACGGTTGCACACCGCGGAGCACGATACCATTGTAGAACACGATACGCGGGCAAAGCAGATGCACTACGCGAGCACAATACCGTAGACATCATTGCCATACCGCGATTGCACGATAACATGGTAACGCGGTCGATGGAACCTCACCAGGAGAGCGCGATGCACGGGCGACGGAACCACACGACTGCATGGAGGCACCAAACCACGGAATAGCACCCTAGACCGAAGACCATTAAGCCACGGAACACCATACCAGTGTAGAACCTGAGCTTACCGAGCCACGAAGGACAGTAGTACATGAGAACACGATTGCACGGACGGTGGACCAGCCATGCAATTAAAGAAAAGCTGGCGGCAGTCGACCTCATTGAGAGGATTGGGCTCACTGCCGCCGTTGAAAAGCTGGGCCACCCGCACGGCACGGTGCATAGGTGGTGGGTCGGTGGGGCCAAGCTGCGCGTCTACGAGGGGAACAAGTTGGACAAGACGACCAAAGGGCAGGGACGTAAGGAAAGCTTTCCATTTACCTCTGCCCTTTTGACGTACATGAAAGACGTACGCCGCGACAAGGAAGTGAGTTATTTATTTTTATAGTACTTTATTATTACTTACTCTTACTGTTTAACTCTTGTAATTTCTTACTACATCAGGAATGATTGCGTTTATTCAATAGAACTACCCTGACTGGATAGAGGCCTACGCGGAGAACAAGAAGTCTGACGTGAGTTGCAAACGGGCCCTTGAACGTCTACTGCAGCGAACCGCGGACCGGTATTTTCTGTAAAATATTATTGCATTATCTTACCCCAGTAGTGGAGTGTGGTCTGCGTCCGTCATTCCGTCCGTAACGGGCTAGGGCTAATAAAACTCACGCTAATACGCTAGTTCTACTGGCTGCCGAGCGCAGCGAAGGCGGCCTCGATTCGCTAAAATTGCATTATGTGGTGTACATATTACATGTGGTCTACACATCGTACTTAAATGCACTTTTCAAATTTCATTTTGCCCCCATTTTTAACGCTGGAGCGCCACCTCACGCAAAGGGCGCTGCGTGTGTGCGGGTTAATTTGCATTGGTAGGCTTCGCCGACGTGCACACCGGTACTATTATATCGTCGTAGGCGCTGTTGATTTTTTTTAGACCCTGGCGACACCACTGGATCGCATTTTAGCAAAGTAGTAATTCAACACTTCGAAATACTTAGTTTAATACTTAAAAAAAATATTACTAATTTAATAAAAACGTTTGTAATAAAACATTTCTCCAATGGAACGTTTACCTCCCATGTGTTCGACGTGCCAGGCGGTCATTGTGCACCCCCCGCTCGAGCCAGACGGTCTCGGGCTGCAGCTCCGGCTGTGCGCCTGTTGCGAACAATTCTTAGCATGGGATGCATTCGCACAGGGCCAGGCTCGAGCGGGTGCCCGCAGGTGCATCGCGTGCGCCTCTGGTCCATACAGCCAGGCGTTTTGGCACCGCCCACGCACACCAGAACCGAAGCCAGCCACTGATTCGCGCCAACAAAGCCTGGCCTTAGTTGCCGCCGCTATGGGGCCCCCACAACCGCCGCGGCGTGTTGTCCAGGAGCGCATTAATCGCCGCCGTCGTCGCTGGAAACCTCGCCAGCGCAACAAACATCCGCGTAATCACCAGAAAAACTGATTGGCTAAAAATAAACGTTTTCCATTGGTCACAATTACTTTCGTGTTTAGGTGCGTTGTATGGGAGCTTAGGACAGGGCGTGAGCCTAGGAGAAGGTGCGAGCTTATCGAACTGGATTTGTAGGGCAGAAAGAAACAGTATGTACGATGGAGGGGAAACAAATATGGACACAGAGCTACAAAGCACGGAAGCGGGCCGATGCAATAAACATGTAAATCTATGAAAGCACTGAGAGTCACGGACTCTGTTAGACTTTCTACCTAAAACCGGGCTAGAACACGTAGCTGCTACAAAGCACGGAAATCATCTACGATACAACACGGTAGACCACGAAGCACGGTAAAATACGAAGCACAAACGGCGGGACACCACAAGATAACTAGATAGTATGGTCTGGGCCACTATGCCATGGGAGAACGCAGCCGCGGAGCTATAGTCAGAAAATCTTCGAGCCGCGGAGATCGATACAAGTGTAGAACCTGAGCTTACCGAGCCACGGAGAAACGGTAGTAACTTGGGAAACCGAATTTAAGCGGAGTTTGCGGACCAGCCACAAAAAACACGAGGGGGGGGAGAAGGGAGGGGGCACGTGTGGGGTGGCCATGATTGCACACCGTGGAGCACGATGCCATTGTAGAACACGATAACACGGGCAACGCAGATGCACTACGCGAGCACAATACCATAGACAGCATTACCACACCGTGATTGCACGATAGCGTGATTCCGCGGTCGATGACACTTCATCAGGAGATCACGATGCACGGGCGACGGAACCACGACTGCATGGAGGCACCAAAGCACGGAATAGCACCCTTTGGTTAGAGCACCGGCGATGGAATGCCAATGGTAACGAAATAGTATCTACCACGAAGCCAGTGCAACCCACGTAAACGTTGAGAACGGAACATTGTTAGTTTTAAAAAAAAAACCTTTCCAAAGAGCATGAACCCACAAGAGAGATGACGGAACCGATGAGCTGTGTGGATATGGGTGACCAAGAACTTCTGACTTCGGGGAAGAATCTCAAAGAGTTTGGATCTTTGCAAAATACATCTTCCTAATCTGT
>NW_003303632.1:348503-351014 GCF_000142945.1 Phytophthora infestans T30-4
TAGATTTTGATGTCTTTGATAGCGACAACTTCATGGAGGGTCTCCGAAAAGAGCGATTGTTCGGCCCGACAGATGGTGATGATGTGAACGTGGTGGCTGGTCAAGATGCCAGCGACTCCGATTCAGACGCGGATAACGAAGACGTGATGAACGACAACGAAGTGGTCCTTGAAGTAGAAGGTGTAGAAGATCTAGAAGACGTGTCTTTGAATGATGACATCCCCGAGGAGGGACTCTTTGACCTGACTAGTGGTGATTTGCGAGACATCGCGGAGAATGGATGGATTACTTATGCCGAAGCGGAAAGTGGTAAGCCGTATAATACAGATTAGTGTGTGGTGCAATTGTACTTATTCCGGATTGTGTGTTTACTACAGGGAATCCCCGGATGGACGCTGCAACGGACTATTACGACGGACCGTGCGGACCCACACGGTCTGCGGTCGCATACGCAGACTCTCCATTGGCCATGTTCTTCTACTTTTTACCGAAGGAGCTATGGATTCGAATTGCTGATGAGACGAACCGCTACCGAGAGCAGAATATTGGTGTTGTGGCATTATCTCGTCGAGCAAAGATGCTTGCTCGCCAAGCTGAGGATCCTCGCGTGAGTGTGCCCAACTTAGAAGATATCGAAGCCAAGTTGAGGAAATTCAAGCGATTTCAAGCTCATGAGATTTTGCACGTCGTGGGATTGCTCTTTGCACGAGCTGTCGCTCCGATTCGAGACGGGCTCTCCAATCACTGGAGTACTGAAGAAGATGGAGCCATTCCACGCGGGATGTTCTCTCGCTTCATGAAGCGCGATCGCTTCGAGGCGATCATGAAATTTCTTCACTTCAACAACAATAATGACGGTGGAGCGCATGCTGACAGAGCTTGGAAAATCCGTCCTGTGTTGCAAGCTGTTGAGAAAACATTCCGCCGTGGCTATCGCTTGGGTAAGGTCATCTCGTTCGACGAAGGCATGATGCCGAACCGCAGCAAGTTCAATCCGATGCGAATCTTCATGACCGACAAGACCAGCAAGTACGGCACCAAGTTCTACATGACATGCTGCGCAGATACAGTATATTGTTCAACGTACTGCATATTATTCTGTACATCCTTGAATACGCAATTCCGGAGGCTACAGAATACACTGACACTCTCTCATGATATGCTGTATCTATCCGACTTAGAGTGGAAAGCTATTGTGGGGCAGACGGCAAAAAGAAGAAGACGCCAAGTGATCCGTTGGGGCATGGTCCAAAAGCTGTCGTTAGAAACATATCGAAAGCCTTGGTAAGTCAGCCGAGGAAGCGCCTGATCGTAACGGATAGCTTCTACTCAACGGTCTCACTGAGTCTGAAGCTGCTGGATATGGATCCCTATCATGTTGGCACCACGAGAATTGATCGCCTTGGCTGGTGTCTGATCCAGTTCACGCAGGCGAAACGACCGAAGCGAATGCCAAGAGGGACCTATCGTATCGCACAAGCACGTGATCACCCTCAGTTAGTTGCATTGAGTTGGATGGATTCAAAGCCCGTGAACATGCTCGCTGCTGGTTGCAGCACTCACCCCGCCAGCGTTATGCGCTTGGAGAAAGATGGCACGCGAAGCACGGTGCCGTGTCCGCAGCTGGTTGTGGACTACAATCGTGGCATGGGCGGCGTGGACGTCCACGACCAGCTGAGACTCCAGCGCTACTGCATCCAAAAGTGTATATCGCTTCGCAAGTACTACAAGCAGTTATTCCTGTGTATCGTAGACATGGCTGTCGTGAATGGATACGTCGTTCACTGTGTGACGCTCAAGAAGAAAGGAGAAAAACAACCTACCCATGCAGAATACCTGCGTCATTTGCACATTCAGCTGCTCGCCCTGCAGACAATCAACTTCGAGACCCACCCCAACGCAGAGGACCTGGTGGCTGTACCAATTCCACGTCAGCAGCACGCGTTAGTGAACACCGATGACTTCTATTCGTCCGGCAAGCAGCACAAACGCAGGCAGTACTTGTGCAAAGTGTGCTCCGCTTTTGCTGACTCCAAAACCAAGTCATTTGAAACCAGTTTCTTCTGCCCGCGATGCAGCGATGCCTTTGGAGGGCGCGTACCTCTCTGCCGTCACGTGCGGCGCGTGGAGAGCGGGAATACGCTGACTTGCTCGCAGATTTGGCACGAGACGTGGGGTGACGGCAAGAGCGTTCCGCCTAGCCTAAAGAAGAAGATTAGATTCCGTAAGCGTAAGAGAGAGAGTGACGAGGAAGCGTAGGAAAGATAGTAGGAAGGGTAAGTCCAAATACCTGGTAATGCGCGGCGCGGGCCCACAAAAAATTGTGCCGGGTTCCTAATAAACGGTTAAGGAGAGGAAAAGGCTTAAATTTTTTGGGCGCGGGACCCGGGGATTTCAAGCGACTGCTGGTTGCGTGTTCGCCCAGCGTTTGCCTCTCCCTCTCGGTGAAGGACCTTATTTGTACTTCCTAATTTTCGTCCCAAGGTAAGATCGCGCCTATGCATAACCCCA
>NW_003303632.1:353013-355428 GCF_000142945.1 Phytophthora infestans T30-4
GCTGCCCCGACCGACGAGCGGTCTTTGTGATCGACAATCTTCTCGACTATCCAGCGGATCTCGCCAGCTGAGTCGACAATCGGCGGGGGACCGTCCCGCTGATACGACTGACGTTCTGGTTGGGAGCCGCGAGGAAAGATCTCGCGGGGAGCTTTCTGGATGGCGTATCAGGAGGCGGAGGAGGCCCAGGACGCGGCTGCAATGGCCCGTGAGGACTGCGACTGAGACTCGTCAGTCGAATCGGGAACTCTTGGCGCGCGTGAGGCTTCTTGAGCGCGCGGTACATGGTAGTCTGCAGAGCGGAACGGTGGAGCAGGCGCCTGGTGTGAATGGCGCGATGGCTCGGCGCGCGCGTCGGGCGGGACGGCCGCTATATGCGCCGGCGGCTCAGGAGACTGAGTCGAAGAAGGAATCGTAGCGGGCAGGTATTGCTTGAGTCGTCCGACGTAGAACGTCGGATGTAGTCGCAGCGACGTGGGGATATCCAGTGTGTAAGCCTCGCCAATAACCTTAGTCACCGTAAATGGCCCAATAAAGCGCGGTGCGAGTTTACTCGCGCCGAGGTTGGTGACGGCAGAGTCTCTGATTCCTGAAGTCGACAGGAGCACTCGATCTCCTGTCGCGAACTTTACTGTGTGTTTGCGGCCGCGCTTGTCCGCGTTTTCCTACTGCTTGTCGACCGCCGTCTGCAGCGCGTCGCGGACGTATCGGGCGACTGCTTGACGCTGGAGGAGGAAGTCTGAGACAGCGGTGTTATCAGCCGGATGTGCCGGTTGCTTTGGCGCGTAGTTCGCTGATGGAGACACCGCGTTAGCGGTGCCAGGACTGATCAGGGCACGATTCGTCCACGAGGCGAGAGGGGACACTGCGTCGCGGGGAGTCGTCAGGGCCTTCCTGGCCTGGGCGTGTGCCACTGCGTTAACAGTCGCTGAAGATGAGGCTGCACTCGAGGAGGAGTCGGCAACCGGTATGGAAACCGGTTGAGGGTCTATTACCGGTGTTGGCGCAGAAGGCTTGTCGGCAACCGGTATGGTAACCGGTTGTGGGTTCGAAACCGGAGTCGTCACAAAGTGGTCGTCGCCTCTTTCACCCCCACCCAGAGTGGAGCCACACGGCGCCGTGGGACGGCCCACGGCGAGGGGAGCTGGAACGCGAGGGTGCCGAGCGTTGTTGACGAAGAAAGAAGTCCGGCCAGTCGACGCGTGAACCGCGTTGTTCAGCGCGAACTCAGCAAGCGAGAGGAACGAGCTCCAGCTCGTGAACGACGTCGCATAGCTGCGAAGTACGTCCTCAAGGACGCGATTAACTCGCTCGGTTTGGCCATCCGTCTCCGGATGAGCGGCCGTCGACATCAGCAGCTTTGTCCCTGATAGCTCGAAGAGCTTCGTCCAGAAAGCAGACGTGAACCGCGGATCGCGGTCCGAAACAATAGATTCGGGCATGCCATGATGACGGAAGACTGCATCCACGAAGTGCACCGCGGTATCGGCCGCGGTGATCGTATCCGGGACTTGGATGAGGTGAACCATCTTGTTGAACCAGTCGACGAATACCAGGACACCGGAGCGCCCGGCGGAGTTGGGTGGGAGGCCAAAGACGAAGTCCATCGACACCGAGCGCCATGCCTCGGTGGCCACTGGTAAGGGACGCAGGGGAGCCTGCGATGACGCGGACGGTTTCACGCGTTGGCAGATCTCGCAGGTCCTCACCCACTTGCGCACCCACTTATACATGTGGGGCCAGTAAAAGTCGCGCGACACTGCGGCGAATGTCTTCTCACGGCCCAAGTGAGCGCCAAGGGGGATATCGTGGAACTCGTGGATGATCCGCGAGCGCAAGTCAGGATCGTTGGGAACCACTACACGCGAAGCATCGAAGCGATCGATGCTGTACGTTAGCAGCCCGTCTTCAATCCGATACCTATCGATCTGATGGCGTGTGGAGCGGGACAAAGCACTCAGTGTCTTTTCACTGGGCGAGCGGAGATGTTCAAGAATACTCGAATAGACCGGATCGAATTCATACGCAGTCCGGATTTCGTCGCGGAGTGGGGTTTCTGAAGACACGCTCGTCAGGTTCAATCCCGACGCCAAGCACATAGCACAGTTGTCTTCGTCGTCTTCATCATGCAGCGGTTGTCGACCCAGCGAATCGCGTGGGTCGTAATCTGGACGACGAGACAGAGCATCTGCAAGGATGTTGCTCTTGCCGGGTTTGTAGTGAACCACGAAATTATACTCGGAGAATAACGACAACCAGCGAGCCATTCGCTGGGAAAGATGAGGGCTCTTCATCGCTGTCCTTAGCGATGCGTGATCGGTATACACTGCGAAGGTTTGCTCGCCGAGTAAGTACACTCTGAATTTAATCAGAGCGTAGCGCATCGCGAGAAGCTCCTTGTCGTGGACAGGATAG
>NW_003303632.1:357292-359930 GCF_000142945.1 Phytophthora infestans T30-4
TCTTAAGGGTGTTCACGGCTCTTCTTACTTATTCCCTCTCCCATTATTACATGGCTTCCTCCCCCACCGCACCTTCTAGCAACAAGGGGCAAACAACCCAAGAACATCTCCGTTCAAGATGCATTCCAAGATCATCCTGTTGCTCGGTGTTTGCGTCGCTGCCTCCATACTGCAGACGGCTGACGCACGCACTACCGGGCGCAACCCTCGTAAGCACGATCATGGGCATAGGCAGCACCACGGCCACGACCACCACAAAGACCATTCGCACTATAGTCGCCGCTTAGAAGACAAGGACAACAAGGACGACAAGGTCACGGAGTCATCCAAGTACACCAGTAGCTACGGCAAATACGATTATGGCTGCGACGACTATGGCCACGACGACTATGGTCACGACGACTATGGTCACGATGACTATGGTCATGATGACTACAAACGGAAGGGCCACGGCTACGACGACCATGACTACAAGGGCTATGGCGTTGGCTACAGCTACAGCTACAAGAGCTATGGCAAGGACTACGATGACTACAACGACGACTACTACGGCCACGGCAAAAACTACTACAGCTATGACAAGGGATACGGCAAGAAGGACTACGACTACTACCCTGACTACTACTCGTCGTACAGCGGTGGCTATGGTTATGATGGCTACTATAACAACGGATACTATCCCGATTCCTACTCGTCCCATGGCTACGGTGACAAAAATGGCTATGGATACTACCCAGATTACTACTCGTCCTATGGCTACCCTAGCTACGGTTACGGCTACGATCACGGCAACAGCTACGGCTATGGCAACCCCTCCTACGGTCTCGGATCCCCGGGATTCTTCGACTACGAGTCTGCTGCATCGGACGCTGGCACGGACAGCACTCCGAAGGAGCAGGGCTCGGACGCGGCCAAGAGTAAGTCGGAGAAGAAGGAAGACAAGCCCAACGTTGAGAAGAAGGAAAACAAGTCGAATGCCGCGAACAAGTCGAAGGGCAAATAAAGACGTGATCAGAGAAACATGAAGCGTGTGCAATACGTAGCGTTGGAAAGCAGAGGTAACAGTAGAAAATACAATGCCAATTAATGTGACGTGGTAAATGGTTTGAGTTTCGTTCGGACTCGTCCGTACAAATGGATTAAGTATTGCGTTCGGTTGAGGAACCGCGGACTCCTGTAAGATTTAATGACGTCTTTTTTTTATCCAAGTATCCAAATCCGAATGCCTTCACGCATGCCGAACACAAAGACGTGGACTTGAGATGCCATGTCAATCGGATTGGTGACGATGCAGGACGCGAGGTGGCGTGTCTTCTGGACGTAGTCGCGCATGGACATCTTGCCTTGTCGCAGAGCGAAGAACTCTGCGCGCACTCAGGACTCGTCTTGTGGAGGCTCGAAGGCGAGACGAAGATCACTCTGGAGGGCCTCCAGGGTGGAGAACGCATCGTTGTTGACGACCGGTTTGCCGAGTGCCCACTCCTTGGCTTTCCCGGCCAGTCGGGAAAGGAAGAAGTTAACTTTCGCTCCTTGCGCCTCGATCATCCTCGAGGCGATAGCGATGTCGATTTCGCGAAACCAGCGATTCAACGGAAGGCGATTCGCTCCTTCACCGGAGTAGGTTGACGTCTCCAACTTGACGATGTCATTCTTCGAGGAACGCGAGGGAGTTGTCGCTTGCGGATTCGCGTCGGCGAGCTCGCGTTCCATGAACTCTTGAGCTGCTTAGCGTTGTTGATCGGGAGTCGCTGAGCTCAGCAGCGACGCGACAACAGCCTCACCGGACACCGGCCGCAAGGCGGTGAAAGGCTTCCCACTCGACACGAGTGAGATGAGGGAAAGCAGCATGCTCCAGGGTCGACCCTGAAGCTTCAGACGTCTGGCCTTGGCTCATTGTGAACTTGGTCATGGGAAGGACTACAAAGTGCTACCAGGTGTAACGGGCCTAGAGTGTCCGTTATTAGCTTACACGTTATAATGAGGAAGCGTGTAAGTTCCACGATAGTGAATCCAAGTGCTTAGTCTGAATGAAAATCAATTCTGTTTTTATTTAGGTCCAGGGCAGCTTGCCCCGACCACTCAAATGCACGTCAACCCCTTATTGGCTGATAATGGGTCTGGCTCCCCATATATCAACCAATAGGATGGCGGCAGTTCAGCACACGCTAGCCGTGTGCTGCTGCACCTACTTTTGTAATATAAATCTACCTACTTATGTAATGGTGTGGCCCACTACACAAACACTCCCTGTGTGTACCTCACCAATCTCTACAATGGCTCTCTCAAAAAAATAAAGCCAGACGTGACGGAATGCCCGCGTCGATCAGGTACTACTTCGACACTACGTGTCGCCTCCAAGACAAGAATGTCACCGTGGCTTCTGCTCGCGGGACTTTCGACGCTATTCTGGAGGACTATCCGGAGATGAGCCATCACCTTGCACAAAACGCCTCCATTGTGCACGATCCTGTCTTCGAAGCAGCAATAACGAAGGTCCTTAACGACACCACAGGAGATTTGTCAACCAGAGAGATAGCTGCTATAAAGCAGTTTGAAGTTAAAACAGCCCCCCCCGTCTAGACGCATTGTACACGGCGAAATGGTCGACTACTACCACCAGATACAAGAGCGCAAGCGC
>NW_003303632.1:360030-363187 GCF_000142945.1 Phytophthora infestans T30-4
CTATAGTTGTTTAGGACTTCCGTCCTTTCGTTCGATCGTTCCACTTCTTCTCTCTCACCCGGCATAACTCACTCTTGCTCGGTATGATGCTCGCAGGTCGGGGTGATCTCACCCACGATTACGGTCATGATGTCCAGGTCCCCGATGTCTCCAAACGGAAGGGCCACGGCTACGACCACCATGACTACAAGGGCTATGGCGTTGGCTACAGCTAGGGCTACAAGAGCTATGGCAAGGACTACGATGACTACAACGACGACTACTACGGCCATGGCAAAAACTACTACAGCAATGACAAGGGATACGGCAAGAAGGACTACGACTACTACCCTGACTACTACTCGTCGTACAGCGGTGGCTATGGTTATGATGGCTACTATAACAACGGATACTATCCCGATTCCTACTCGTCCTATGGCTACGGTGACAAAAATGGCTATGGATACTACCCAGATTACTACTCGGCCTATGGCTACCCTAGCTACGGTTACGGCTACAGCCACGGCAACAGCTACGGCTATGGCAACCCCTCCTACGGTTTCGGATCCCCGGGATTCTTCGACTACGAGTCTGCTGCATCGGACGCTGGCACGGACAGCACTCCGAAGGAGCAGGGTTCGGACGCGGCCAAGAGTAAGTCCGAGAAGAAGGAAGACAAGCCCAACGTTGAGAAGAAGGAAAACAAGTCGAATGCCGCGAACAAGTCGAAGGGCAAATGAAGACGTGATCAGAGAAACATGAAGCGTGTGCAATACGTAGCGTTGGAAAGCAGAGGTAACAGTAGAAAATACAATGCCAATTAATGTGACGTGGTAAATAGTTAGAGCTTAGTTCGGACTCGTCCCTGGAACACCAAACTCGTCCCTGGAACACCGAAACCAGTCCGTAAGAAAAGAGCTATAGTAATAAGCGCCGTTGCAAGGACCATTTTATGGACCGGGATGCCCCTCTAGTTGATATGGTTAGTACTTGATATGTTCTACGTCGAAGGCTTGATTTGTGTGCATTTCTATTATTTCATGGTGCGTACAAATGGATTAAGTATTGCGTTCGGTTGAGGAAACGCGGACTCCTGTAAGATTTAATGACGTCTTTTGTTTTTTTTATCCAAGTATCCAAATCCGAAGGTTCAGGATCCCGCTTATGATGAGCGTTGGATATTCATTCTCTAATTTGATACGAAGGCGTAGATTGGATAATCCACAAAAACTGAAAAAGCGTCACCAAAATTGAACCTTAACCGTTACTTAGTACTGTAAACAACAACTGTGAGTCACAAAGTTATGATAGAATAAAGTTGCGAGAATCGTGTTGAATGCCTCAGTCTAAGTAGTCATGACAGAGAAGACCTCTTTGAGGTGACGGCGATAGATCCGAAGCGTTGTGCTCTCTCTTCAGCGTGTTGCCGCTCTCTCACTTTTCATTTCGTCTTCTTCTTTGCACTCTTGACCACCGCCCTACCAGCACCACCGTCAAACAACCAAGAAACATCGCGTTCAAGATGCATTCCAAGATCATCCTGTTGCTCGGTGTTTGCGTCGCTGCCTCCATACTGCAGACGGCTGACGCACGCACTACCGGGCGCAACCCTCGTAAGCACGATCATGGGCATAGGCAGCATCACGGCCACGACCACCACAAAGACCATTCGCACTATAGTCGCCGCTTAGAAGACAAGGACAGCAAGGACGACAAGGACGACAAGGTCACGGAGTCATCCGAGTACACCAGTAGCTACGGCAAATACGATTATGGCCGCGACGACTATGGCCACGACGACTATGGCCACGACGATTATGGTCACGATGACTATGGTCACGACGACTACAAACGGAAGGGCCACGGCTACGACGACCATGACTACAAGGGCTATGGCGTTGGCTACAGCTACGGCTACTAGAGCTATGGCAAGGACTACGATGACTACAACGACGACTACTACGGCCATGGCAAAAACTACTACAGCTATGACAAGGGATACGGCAAGAAGGACTACGACTACTACCCTGACTACTACTCGTCGTACAGCGGTGGCTATGGTTATGATGGCTACTATAACAACGGATACTATCCCGATTCCTACTCGTCCTATGGCTACGGTGACAAAAATGGCTATGGATACTACCCAGATTACTACTCGTCCTATGGCTACCCTAGCTATGGTTACGGCTACGATCACGGCAACAGCTACGGCTATGGCAACCCCTCCTACGGTTTCGGATCCCCGGGATTCTTCAACTACGAGTCTGCTGCATCGGATGCTGGCACGGACAGCACTCCGAAGGAGCAGGGCTCGGACGCGGCCAAGAGTAAGTCGGAGAAGAAGGAAGACAAGCCCAACGTTGAGGAGAAGGAAAACAAGTCGAATGCCGCGAACAAGTCGAAGGGCAAATAAAGACGTGATCAGAGAAACATGAAGCGTGTGCAATACGTAGCGTTGGAAAGCAGAGGTAACAGTAGAAAATACAATGCCAATTAATGTGACGTGGTAAATAGTTAGAGCTTAGTTCGGACTCGTCCCTGGAAGACCAAACTCGTCCCTGGACGACCAAAACCTATCTGTAAAAAAAGAAGTTTAGTAATGTGCGCCGTTGCAAGGGCCATTTTATAGACCGGGATGCCCCTCTAATTGGTATGGTTAGTACTACGTCGAAGGCTTGATCTGTGTGCATTTCTATTATTTCATGGTGCGTACAAATGGATTAGGTATTGCGTCCGGTTGAGGAAACGCGGACTCCTGTAAGATTTAACGACGAGTTTTTTTTTATCCAAGTATCCAAATCCGAAGCTAAAAAGGCCCCTTATTCAACACGATTCTAGCAACTTCATTCTATCATAACTTGTGACTCATAGTTGCCGTTTACAGTACTAAGTAACGGTTAAGGTTCAATTTTTGTAACGCCTTTTCAGCTTCTGTAGCTGTTGTAAAATTGTCCAATCGACATCTACATAATTTGATATTATCAAATTAGAGTATGAATATCCAACGCTCATCATAAGTCGGATCCTGAACCTTCAGATGCTGCTCCACCCCATCCCCACGTCTCGCCAAGACACTCAAGCTTCACCACTTGAACTCTTCGGAAGTTACCGAGAGAGCAAGATCCCGCCCTCCCGACGGGTACACAAGGTGAGGAAAGTTCAGCAGAACACAGAT